>NC_067451.1:11970000-12125000 GCF_025434085.1 Hippocampus zosterae
AAATAGAACCTTCCCAGCATACAATTAAAAACTATTGGACATTTGCAATCAAGTAATACTAAGACATAGTCAATATTCTTTTTCATCTGAAAATGCGGAGCACAAAACAACATTTAGAAAAACTAGACACGTCAACAAGTTAAACACTTCACCCCAAAAATATAACAAAAATCTGATCCAAATCATAGTCATACATTTCAATTGAAAATATAGCAAATGTAATACATTATCAACCTTGTTTATACAATGTTTTCAATCACAGTTGCATGGTAGTAGCAAAATAAGTACGTAAGCACAAAACTAAACGTTTAAAAATAAATTCATGTATAAATTAGCTTTTTTTCATATATCTATATATATATATTTATATACTTATGCCTTGTAGACATCTGTATGAGGGAACAAAAAGAAGGGAACAATAATGTGACTGCATGATTTATGGATTCAATGACTGACTGTGAAGACTTGTTTCTGGAAAGAAAAATAAGTATTGCACATAATGGCTCACAGTTAAACTTGCAACATTACATCACATTCAGGTTATGTCCCAAAGCATGCCACATCACAAAAGGGGTTCAAGTGATCAAGTCTTCTCACCTATGTCTTACCGAGTGTCCTCTACATTACAAAAGTTTTGTCATCGTGTCGATTGCATAAACATGTCTGTGTGAGGAAGGCAGACTCCGTCATGTAGAGAGAGAGGTGATCTCCAAAGAGACAATGAAAAGAAAGAAGGAGCACTAGTGCGTTACATCATTAGGTCCTGCATTAACGCTAGCCGTGTAGTTGCTGTGGTACATAATTATGCATGCCGAGAAGAAGTAGAACTTACAGGCAGTCCCAGAAAGAGGACCTAAATAGTCAAACCCACTCAAGGTGACAGAAGGATGTTTACGTGTCGACCAATGCCAAACATTTATTTTACTCATAATCATACCAACTACACCTAAGAGTGAAATACCAGAATATATGGATATATGTATTCAAGACTATCAAAATCTTTTAGAAAGGTCTTGCCATGCCTTAGGATCCCGTAATAATGTTCATCGGGGCAGAGGAGAATCTACGTAAGATTGGCTATTTTGAAGCTCCAGAATCACACCGATACGCCAGACAATGTTCAGATTTACCAGCACTTAAATATATAAAAGCGAATTGAAAATTATATTAATATCATTCATCTTCTTTTTTTTCTTCTTAAATTAAGTTTACCATAATTGCAGATCTCTTAGTAACAAAGGTACAAAATTATTTTTCACCAAGTGAAAAAAATGAGGTATTGCAAAAGGAGTTCTCCCATCTGTGAAAAATGTGCCTAAAATGACTATTGAAAAAAATATTTAGAAAAGTAGTGCATAATAAATGTATATATGTCCATGACAAAATAATCAGCTATAAAACACTGTACAAAAATCAGCAGGCCATGTATAAAATAATATATTTTTCTCTGTGACAGCAAATTCTAGCTACAACCATATCCGACCACAACACCAGTGAGAGAAGTTCCAATTCAGGTAGAGCGTGCAGTGGTACACCATGAAGACAGCCCAGGGACAAGGAACTGTGCATTCCCGTAGTTTGTACTACATTAGCATGTTAGCTTCCAGTGCTAATATCCCTGACAATATAATGCAAGCAAATACTACTGCCAATACCTGAGCCACGAGGGCTGGGCCTTAATGAGCTGAAAGTCCAGAAGACTACCGGTTACTTGCCTCCCCCGCGTGACGAGAGGAGGCGACTACCCCGCGTCGACGTCTGTTCTCAACGATGCGTTTTGAGGCCAATCTTTGGTTTGCCTTTCCGGTGACAGTGTCAACTTCTAAACAGAGACTTCAAACAATTGCAAGCAGTTCAAACGCAGCTTTTGCCAGAGGCAGGGAGACTGATGTGTGATGGTGGCCAGCTTTCAAACAGATCAACTCGCCATCTAAAACAACATTCTTCCTCATATTTCAAACCCAACTCAAACTTTGGTAAATGGTACTTGTTTTCAAATTCTGCACGCAAAAAACAAAAAAAAAAAAAGAAAACGTACTCTCTCCAATGCAGCTTCCATCGTCAGTATACTGATTTAGGTATTATGATGACCCCCAATTAAATTTTGTTACTCTTGATAACAAATGTAAGCAGCTTTGCCAGCTAACACCAACAAAATTACAGTCAGGTAAGAAAACATCGAAATCCAAATAGAATGCATTCATATGTTCATGCACACTTTAAGTCAAAACATAAATGGGATTTTACGCTCTTCTGAGCAGTTACTATGTTTAGCGGGCCCAATTAAAAAAATAATATAAATTAAATCTTTTTTTTTTTTTACTTAAAAGAAAAGTGCATTTATATTTTCATATCATAGGTCACCCCAATACCCCCTTCCCGAACGACCCTTTTCTCTCAGAGAGCCCGCCCCCCTCCCAACCCATCCTAGGTTCTCTCCCTTGCCTTAGTTCCAGCGGAAGGAGATGTGTCGGGGTCGGTCGCCACCTTCCTTCACCAGGGGCTTGTGGAACTCGCGGCCCGCCCGGGAGTGGATGGCCGCCCAACAGTATTCACAGTAGTACTGCAGACAGGTCACGTTGGCGCAGAAGAACGGCGCAAACTTCCCCCCGCAGCGCGTTCCCTGGCACTCGTCACACAGCTGGTCATCCAGCACGTATGGCTTCACTTCCACCTGGCGACACAAATTAATTAATATCAAGCCTCGAAATGAAGGACCATGCTTACTGTAGCTAAAATGATTCACATCGCCACAGAATGTCATCCAACTGAACTAAAGACATTCATTTTGGACGGCGCACAGTGAACTGATTCAGAAATTTTCCAGAGGAACATGCTATTCGCTGAACAATGCGCCTATGCAAAATTTTCTAAGTTACGAACAGAACATAGTGGAAAAATGTCACCATGCAGCACAAGAAGGTAAGTTCAGTGGCCATTCTACTGTTTTTCAAGGACTGAAACAGCTCAGAAAAAAAAAAAGTTTCGCTGACACTGTAATGTAAAATATTGTGCTTCTAACGTCACTTTCTCATACGCCTAAATTCTCAATAATGTTTCTTAAGCGTAAAATAGAGTACTGCTATGCACAGTTTAAATTCATTATAATGTTGATCGTTAGTCAACCATTTTTTGGGGGTCTTCTAACATATATATATATATATTTTTTTTTTTACTTTTATCCGAGTACCCGATGATTGGATTTTGAATTTCAGTAGGCTATCCGAATACTAGAATATTCAATAGCTGCAGCCCCGTGTTTTTCATTTGATTCTTTTACACCCCTCGCGATCAATTTGGGACGATTCCGCGAGCTTCCGGTCGATTTGGTGTAAAGTGTAAAATAAATCCCCGATTCCAACATCCGACTCACTCACCCTTTTGTCAATCTCCCCGTGCTGCAGTTGAACAAATCTAGCACTGATGGCTGCAATGTAGCTTTGCTGATTTGAGAAAGCCACTCGCCCCGCCCCCTTGGGGTATTTCAGTTCAGGGTCTGTGTCAATCCCAGCATAGCACACTCCGCCATAGAGACGGTCCATGATCATGGCCAGTTCCACTGGAAGGACAACAACACGAATTCAGTTGGTGTGATGAGGGCAGTGTCCCGGCCGCATTCAGAGGCCGTAATCCAAATGTACCTGCGCGTAGAGGGCGAGGTACACCGCCGACAAAGATGGTCTTCCTTGGGTCCAACGGCTGAGAGCCATCCATCACAAAGTCACTGTCATTTAGGTTCCAGGGTCTAATTTGCACCTGGTATATGAAAGATAAATTCATGACAGAAACACTGCAGGTTTAGACAGCATATATGAGAGCTGCTTCCTACTTTTGCAGCTTTTTTTTGTCACACTGCGGTCTTTACACAACACGGATGGAACCACAGAACAAAGAAGTACGCAAGCCACTTTTTTTTTTAAGTAAGACATTTTTTCTCCCCACAATTTATGTGTCTTGACAAAAGACACCTGGCATTCGGTCCGATTACTGACGACTGGCTCAGCGTGCAACAACAGAAAAAAAAAAGTTTGTTAGACCTGTATAGTTTTTTTATTTTTATTACAGAAGCATACTCATACTTTAAACCAGAAACAGAATTAAGCTCCTCCCATGGCCAGCTCAGAACCAACACCAGTAAAAACCTGTGGAGGGGGCTAAAGAGAAGAGTGCAGAGAAGATGCAGGTCTCTCGGAGATTTGGATGATTTGTATTTTCCCATTTTGTGAAAAATATAGACTAGGTGCCGTTTTATTGGAAAAAGAGGGTCATAGAAAGTATTAATGTTTTAATATGGAATTTTTGTCCCCCCCTGAATAGATGTACGGTATGTGAAATAAAAGCTTTATTTTTCTCTCATTAACTCTCGTCCTTTATCATTTTGAAAAAAAATAATGTGAATTGAAAAATCTGTCCTCTCTCCTTTTTTTAACAGAATATATAATACATACTAAATAATATAATAATAATATAATACAAATAAAATAACAGAAAATATATGAAAAATACTAATTCATATTTCAAACAAGTATATCCGTGTTATCAAAATAATCTAAATAACAGGGTTGAATTTTAAAATGTTAATTTATAAACGTGAAATTTCCTGGCAAAACATTCAAATGAACAGTGTATCATTTTGTATTTTATCTCTTGTCCAATGTCATGCTATATTTTGTTTTGCACAGTATACAGTTTTCAAAATCATTCCAAAATGCAGCAATGATGGGCCAATCAAAATAATAATGTATCACACTTTTAAGATGGCTTTTCAAAAAGAACACTTATCAATATAAGGCACATTCGCTAACGAGTTTCATCACGAAGCAGTGTAGCTTTTGGAAAACAGTTTATGTGGTGGGGAGATGCAAGGGCTGCACAGACCTAAGTCCATGAGGGAATGTCGCTCCATGGCCGGACTTGCTACCCCCTTTGCCAGTGATGGTGGGAGTCGGTCGCCAAACACGCAACAAAAGACCAGGGTTCGACTGCAGAGATGGATGTATTTACGGCGCTCGTTCCCTACGCCCATTGAATTCAACTCAGGATGCTTATTTTAAAACTACCGTATTTTCACGACTATAAGGCGCCATTAAAAGTCTAAAATTTTCTCCAAAATGGACAGGACGCCTTATGGTGCGGAGCATCCTTTATATGCGCCGAGTTCCAAAATCTGACTGACAGCCGACACGCTGTTTATATAGAGAAAAGGCGGAAGTGACTGTGGCCAGGCATGCGGGAAAGAAGTCGGCCAATCGGGGAAGGGTGGGCGTGTATACATACATATATGGAGAGAGCGAGAGCGAGAACGAGAGAGAGAGAGAGAGAGAGAGAGAGAGAGCGAGAGCGAGAGAGCGAGCGAGAGAGACAGAGAGAGGGAGAGACAGAGACCGAGACAGAGAGACAGAGAGACAGAGGACAGGCAAGGGTGGGCGTGTAAGTGGACGTCACGCTAAAGGGACGCCGCAAGCAGGCACCAACACCTGTATAGAGTGTGGCAATGTGCATTGTTGCAAAACAATTCCGGTTTTGGTTTCTAAGAAACCCTGAAAATAAATTCGACAAAGAGACACGCCTACGAAGCCCAGTTCAAACTTAAAGCCACCGGTTATGCTTTTGGCATGCGTGCCCATCTCACAGCAGCGGTGAAAAACCAAGTCAAGCAAATGAACTCTGAGCTTGCCGTTATTCCCGGAGGCTTGACTAAAGAACTCCAACCGTTGGACATTGGCATCAACCGGGCGTTCAAAGTAAAGTTGCGAACGGCATGGGAACAATGGATGATCGGTGGCAAACACAACTTTACAAAGAGTGAGAGGCAGCGCTTGGCGAGTTACGCCACAATACGCAACAACGAGAGGGAACGCGGCGTTTTTGATGGATTACGGTACTTGCACAATTGTTCAATTCTTTCTACACACACACGCGCTGCCAACATGTTTCGCTCTGTTCTTTACTTTCAAATGTGGGAAAGCTTCACACGAGAGAAATGTTGACTTTGCTGTTGCTACTCCTTCTTTCCGCTCGGCAATGCGTAGCAACTCACACTAGCATGTGATGCATTCAATGACAACTGAGATGTGCAGTCCTCTGCTTCTGATACAGAGGATGAGGGCTTTGATGGATTTCTGGGTGATGATTGATCGAAATACGTGAGAACATTGTACGATGGCTAAATAAAATACACCCGAACTCAGTTCTGCTTTCGTTGCCTTTTTACAAACGTGTTTTTAGCTTGTATCTGTATGTCTTGGCATGCTACCGTATGCTTCAAGCTAACGTGTTAGCGTGCGCGCATGCATGCCGTATGTTTAAGCTGGCGTATGTTTTACCACTGTAAAACTGCGCCCAGTGGTACAGTGCGGTCTGTGTATGTGTAAAATACAGAAATGTCACCCATTAATGAGAGTGCGCCCAACCGTACGGTGCGTCGAATAGTCGTGAAAATACAGTACTTTATACGCTCTATATTCGCTCCTAAACAGCTCTCTCCCGCTCCCCTTTTCTTTAGTTCTTCACTTGCCCTGCTGGAGTGTTAAGATCAGGGGATGTTAATATTTGTCAACTGCGGGCTTTTGAAGCGCTTTGAGTCTCATTTTTTGAATAAGGGCTATAAATTTAATTTGATTTGATATTGCGACATAATTCACCTGCGATTCAAATGTTGAATCTCCCCGAAAACTAGTGTCAAAACACAGTGCATGAGAGTTCAGTCGAGTCTGGCCATGTTGCTCGGGTGTCGTGGGGCACAAGCAATACCCGCTTTAAATATTTTATGCCAATGGTGTCCTTGAACAAGACAGATACCCCAAACTGTACCCGTGGTGCTCCAGTGTTTGCCGGTGACAATGTGCGTTTGCTGTATCCACGACTGTGATGGGTCACATTTCATGTAAGCTGATTCTTTGCTATTTTTCTTTCTCAATAGGTTTTTTTACACTCCAGTCTAACAAAGAGCATGTAAACACTCACAGGCTTGTCTTTGATGGTGGGGCTGGAGACACACAGGTATAGTTTGCCATCCTCTTGAATACAGGCATCAATCAGAGCCTGAACAGAGCTCTCATCTTGAAAGAGCAGGAAGGCATATCCTGGAAAGGTGCAATGAGAGGAGCAATGCCCATCACAACGCTGTCGGATCCAAAGTAGAATCAACACGTAGCACGACTCACCTTTTGGGGGGAAATACGATTTGCTCTCTGCTTTGTGAGGCCAGTCAACAAACAAGTGACCAAAACGACGAAAACTGGCAGTGATTTCATCTGTACACACATGTACAAACACAATATTTAGAGTACGTGTCTATTAACGGCGATGGGCAAATCCATGCAAATGTTCCGAATTAGATACTGTATGTGTATGGATATCTATTTCTTTATTATCCATGCAGTGTTTGTATGAACAAAGCCGGCACTGTTTGCAGGCAATATTTGGCTACAATGGGCAGGGTGCACTAATAGTCCAGCATCACCAAGTTTACTCGCTAGAGAAGCCTATTACAACCAGTGAGGCATTCCTGCAATGGCATCATTCCAAAAGGAGCATTACACCATTTGCTCAGTTAAGGCTCATGCTAATTCCCTGCAGTATGGTCTGTCACTCCCATATTTTGCTTTCTTGAAAAAAAACAGATCACTTTTTTTTTGTTGCTCCATCTGCTCGTGCAACATTTCCAATCCACTGACTTAAAAATGATAAATCTAAAATATGTTTCCATAATTGGTTTGTATTTGAGGGTCATAGCATATGCTTTAATGAATTATCATCTAATCATTGTATTCTCTTTAGAAATCACACTAAATTGTTGAGGAAACTGGCCCATGGATTAGAATCAATCTTTTATATTTAATAAACAAAACAGGTCATTGAAAAACGAGCAGTGTTAGTAATATGGATTTGTTTCTTTTTTTTTTTGCTTTTCCACACCTGGAAATTGATTTAATCAATTTCCACTTTCCTTACTTGGGTAGCAACCCTGACACTAACATCATGTCTTTTGGACTTTGGCTGACCTTCGTCGATGTCTGGGGGCAGCCCTCCGACAAACACTTTTCGAGAGTAGCGCTCTATGCGTTCCCCGTTCAGGTGAGGGAAACAGTGCGCTGAGCCAAGTCCACCAAGACCTTGGTCCGTGGTCTCATCCTCCCCGAAAGAGCACTCATCCTCCATTGGGAACAGCGAGGAATGACCTAAGCAAGAGGATTAAAAATATATATTTTGAATGGTAAAGAAAGCTGCTCTATGTTCTCTTGAAGGCAGATTTAAAAGCAAACATGGGGTTGCAATGCAAAACATCCAAGGGAGAACATTAATTTGGTAAATAATTTCAAATGCTGAACTTTTTTTTTTTTAAACGAGTACATGACAAGATTTACCTCGTCTTCTGCCATAGGTTCTCGCTGCATGTAAAACAACACAACAGTTTTCAACAACATATTTCTAATTTAATTGTAAGGAACCTATTCTGTCATAGTGTGTCCGGGATCGATTTCAATTATGCCACGGGGCTTTTCACACGTGCAATTTACATACCATTCATAGGCAGAGGCCCGTCTCCACCCTGGTGAGAGAAACTGAAGCGTCCTACAGTGAATGACAAAACAGGAAAGGCTTCAAACCATATTACAAACTGGAATTACCTAATTTCCGTCAAGGATTATTTGAAGCTCAACAGTTTGTGTGCGATTTGTGCTTCAACGGATTCAGTGGGGTGGCACGGTGGATTAGCCCCGAGAAACTGATGTCGTTTTCAGTAACAGCAAGTGGCAAAATGGCCGCGTGCTTAGGTGGAAAAAAAATGGGTGGATTTTGCTGCTTAATCTGAATTCCACAAATGAAATGTGAATCAGAATACCATGTTTAGAAAAGTGGTGTTGCATAGAACTTAATATTTTTAGGATTTTTTTTTTTACTTCCCTTGTAAGAAGGACATACAGTGAGGTGAAGTCGCAGGTTAAGACCGCAATGAAGATTGAAAATAGATGCAATTAAATCACATTGAATTAAGTCAAGCGTATTGTTTTGCCTGCTGCCTTACAGATGTTCACTGCGCAGCATTAAAGATGATTTTTTGATGCTGCAAACCTTATGCAGGACCTTCTGCAAACAGTGTTGCACTTGCCTCCACGGTCTTTCTGCCACGTTACGCGTCACCATTTTTATGTTGCGGAATTATTCAGGCCATCACATTTTTTCTTTAGCCCAGTCTGACGAGCGACCCTGCCTAGGTTTTTGCTGTTCATCTGTAAGAGTCCTAATTTATTTATCTTATATACTGTAACTTTTCTCTGTTGGACGCACACTGTATGCTATGCTATGCGAAGACACCCAATAATGTCTGACTGTCATATAAGGCTCTATTTATTTATAGCCAATGGCAACAGAGCTGATCCTCACGACTGTTACTGTGGGAACTAACCTTTCAAGGAATCCTGTTCAGCCCTCATAATGTCGATCAGGGAGTTCTCCAGAGAGTGCATGTTGAAACCATCAAAGGAGCGAGTTCTCTCCTGCTAAAAGAGGGGACGAATACAATTACCTTCCTCACAGCTCTGCCATCACCATGTGAGGCACCGGCAGCCCTGACACAGTAAGCCATGATGCTAGTGGCTAGAGATGATCCCCGGCACACACAGCACTGACGGCACACCAAGTCATTCCAACAAGAAAGATGCAAGGCTAGCCAATGTACCAGTATCATTGGCTATGGACGGGAAAAAAAAGGATGACACAAAACACAGGGATGGCAATGGCTAGTGATGAAAAAAGCGGAAAGGAGCGTGGCCTGGACGGGCAACCAATCACAACAAGTAACACATCATATACGTCCAATCGCAGGGCTGTTTACAATCGGAAGATGGAAAGACCGATCGGGAGAGCTCGTGAAAACTCGACGATAAGGTACCTGAGCCCCCTGAAATATTCTCAACGGATTTAGACGATTCACAAAAATGATCAATTTAAGAAATAAAACGGCGGATTTCCGCGTATCCGTGGAAAATTGCCATCCCTGAAAACAAAATGTTGGCATTTGGAACTAAACTACTGAAAGGCATGATGGGCTTGTTGCAGACTAAACATCTACGAGGCTTTAAAGCAGACAAAGCTACATGTTGTACTTATGATGACCGTCACATACCCCGTTTTGCTCAATGGCTCATTTGTTGCATATTAGCGCAGTCAAAGCATACGCATGATGGACAAAACGGATTGAAAATACCGTATTTTCCGCACAATAGGGCGCACCAAAAAGTCTTCCATTTTCTTAAAAGCTCACAGAGTGCCTTAAAATCTGGTGTGTCTTGTGTATGGTCATTATGGTAATACGTCGACTCCAAGATGGCTCCTTCCTGGAGACAGGCTTCCAATGTTAACTTGCTGTTGGTTCAGTGAACTGTGTCGCTGCATTATTAAATGATGATACTACGAAAATTGAAAATAATGCATCAAAACAGAAAATCAAGTGAGGAAAATCACAAGATAAATTCTATATGCCCCCCCCTACAGAATTTATTTTGCGATTCCCTTGCTTGATTTTCTTTGTGGTTTCATTAAGTAATTAATCATTTACATTTTTCGGAGGCAGCCTTGAACGCCTCTCGAGTGGAACGGAAGAGAAGGAACGGAGACGGACAAAGATGTACAGTACCTGTATTTGATGAGACTGTGAAATTAATAAAGTCTGCATTTAAAAAAAAGAATAAAACCACAACCCCAGCTCTCCTTTTTTCAACAGGTGCGTGTTTGTCCGTCTCCGTGCCTTCTTCCGGTCAACTAGAGAGGCGTTCATGACCGCCTCTGAAAAATGCATTGGCATTTCCTTGATTGTAGCTCCAACAGTACGATCAGATGTCAGTCGTAGTTATTTCTTCCTTTGTTGTGTATTCACAAATGATGAAATCACAATATAAACTCTGTAGGGGGGGGGGGGGGCTATAGAATTTATTTTGTGATAGCTTCGCTTGATTTATAGTTTTGATGCATTATTTTCAATTTTTATAGTTTTATTGAAGTAATCGTTACTTTACGTTTTTCGGAGGCGGTCTTAAACGCCTCTCGAGTCGAATGGAAGAAGGCACGGAGACAGACCGAGACATACCTGTATTTGTTGAGACCGTTTTAAAAAATGAACACCACGGCTCTCCTTTTTTCGGAGCTGCAACACAAACTTATTCAAGTACAGTAATAGTTAACGTTTTTCAGAGGCGGTCATGAACTCCTCTGCGAGTTGAATGGAAGGAGTATAGCATCATCTAGTGGAGGCATTGTAGATTGCGCCTTATAATGCGAAGCGTCCAATGTATGAAGAAAAATTACAAAATATTCATTGAAGGTACGCCTCATAATCCAGTGCGTCTTTTAGTGCGGGTAATACGGTATTTTAAAACCCTCACCTGGAAAGGGTAGACACCATCACTGCGGCTCACAGCATCCTCCACCCAGCCCTTGTGATTAAAGCCAGAGCTATTACGGGGAAACTTCTGGAGAGGAACCTGGGGAACAGTATGAGTTTCATCGAAATATCAACATTATTTTGTATTAATAGTCATAACTCATATGAAAATACAGCAGAACCTTTTTTTAAAAATCAGGCAAATGCTTCCATAACGATTATTCAGCCGAGAGGGTAGTAACTAATGACTCACAATAAAACCACCTCAGTACCTACTACCCAAAAAAAACCTGCCTATTTTTACTCAATAGAAAACACGCTGGCGACACATTAGTTGATTGGTGAGCACACCCACCTCACATTGCAGAGGTCTCCAGTTCAATTCCCTACTCTGGCCTTCCCGTGTGGAGTTTGCATGTTCTGCAGTTCTCCCAGTGTCTGCGTGGGAGAACTGCTGCATTTAAATTAGTGTATTCCCAATTTTGTGGCACTGGAGAAGCCGGAAGGCAGCCAGTGCTCTCAGAATCACTAAATATGATATTGACGATGATTATCATTTCAAATGTAATGTTAGCTTTCTGGAAGGTTGTCATTAGTTTTTATTAAAACATTTGATTATGATTGCCTATTAGTAGAAAACCATACATTGTTTACAGAGGGAGCAACCACAAATTGAGAGCTCTTATAGCGCCTGCAGACCGATGCACAGCGTATTAATTCTTGCAACACCTATAAAATGCCACGAGGTGAAAGTAGCCGACTGCTCTGCCACCTTTGTTCCCTCTCCATGTGACTTGACAGGTGTCTACATGGGTGGTCAGAGCCGTATTATTGTGTTTGTGCTTCTCTTTATCCTTAAATGACAGTTGAGGATGTTGAAGTGCTATTTATAAATAATTAATAGCCGGAACAGTGAATATAGGTTTTGATGTTTGATGGCAACAGTTTGAGTGAAATAAATTCAACATCAATTTTGCAGTTGCCACTACACACAGAAAGAGTGTTTGGATGATTATTGACAAGTGCATCTACCTGACTGTTGGGGAAGGACTTCTTCAGCGGAGAGATGGAGTTAAGGCCAGTCATTGCTCCACCGACACCACGTCTGTATTCTCGAACCCCATGTGAGCCACCCCAGCCTCCATAGCCGCTGGGGCTCCAGGTGGTTGATGTGGGAGTGGAGGGGCTCTGGTAGTTTCCCCAAGGCGAAGGGTGTTTGCTCTGGGCAGGAGTGAGGTGGGGCAGCTGTGGGAAGCCTCCGGTCCGATGGGCATGCGGAGGGAAGGAGGGCTGAGGAGGGTGAGGGCTTGCCGGGGAGCGCCGGTGCTGCGGTGGAACACCCTGCCCATGAGGGTGGTAGGGCTGGGGGTGAGGTGTGGAAGGATGGTGCTGGGAGACTGGTCCAATCTGTGGAGAGAAATTGCCACCAGCACCAAAGCTAGGCCCGGCGTGGTGGGAGAAGCTCTGGAACAGCAGAGGAGGTGCATTGCCATTGGATCCAGCAGGACCGAAGAAGCCTCCAACGTCATCAACTACCGCTGGAGACTGGGTAGAAGGAACAGCAGGGGACCAGTTGTTGAAGCTCGTCAGTGAGGAGGTGGGGGACTGTGTGCACCCTGAACCCATTCCCAGGGTGTCCTGGTAGTCAAACCCACTCAGCACTGGTGACTCCATCCTGAGCTTCTCCTTCCCACCACTGCTCTCCAGAGAACCTTTCTCCATCAAGTTGTCTTCAGGAAGAGCTCCCTCCAGCTCGCCTAAAGAAGTGTCGGCTTCCTGTGGGCCTGGAGAGATGGCCTGAGGCTGGGCCTGAACCTGAGACTTTTCCTGCATTTCCTGGAGGTCTAAAGTCTTGAACTTGTCCGATTCCAGAATCTCATCTTGCATGTTACTGTGTTGGGCTACTGCGGGGAACAGCCAAGCACTGCCCCCATTAGTGGAGCAGGTGTTATTTACCAAGGGGTGGGGGCTCGGCGGGTTGGAAGGGTGGTGAGGGTGTTGGGGTTGAAGGTGAGGAGGGATCCTTACAGGGAAAGGAGATTTGTTACCACTGCTGTTCTTCACCACAACACCGAACCCGTAGTCCCCCATTTAGGACACCCAGTAAAATATTTAATAGGTTTTGGCTTTCACCTGCTTTTTTTATCCTGAAAATGAGAGAAACAAATAGATTAAAAGGAAGGAAAATTTCACTTCAAGGTGCATCTTGAATGAAACACACACATATACATATACATATACATATACATATACATATACATATACATATACATATACATGCAGTGGATTAGTTGGACTGCGTTGTCTCCGTTTTATACAGCAACCACAGAAATAAAATTAGTGTCTCGGCAAGACAATAATGGAGGTAAGGAAG
The DNA here is from genome assembly GCF_025434085.1 of Hippocampus zosterae. Taxonomy (NCBI): domain Eukaryota; kingdom Metazoa; phylum Chordata; class Actinopteri; order Syngnathiformes; family Syngnathidae; genus Hippocampus; species Hippocampus zosterae. The sequence goes on from NC_067451.1 coordinate 11,983,761, forward strand.
CAGGGAAAACACCCGAAGAGAATCAGCGTAGGCAACAGCGAAAGGGCCGGTTTGACGCCTACAAAGGTCGTTGCGTAGCTAGCAGCAAAGCTAACATCGACTCCGCCACCTTGCATGTGCCCTTTTTATCATGCACACGCACCAGGCTATTTTAAAGCAGCCCTGAGCATTACTATTTGTGACGGATCCGGCCAGCGCCGAGGTGAGCAACAGCACCGACACCTACCGAGAAATCTTCCTTCCTCAGCAATGACCTCCTCACACGTAGCCATTTAAATACAGGAAAATGCTGATGACGTCTATCGTCGATTCTCAATGTAGGGTAGTTCCCTTCCCGGAGCCGCTATGCTAGCACAGCGACGTTGGAAGGCTAGCATATTTGCAGAGCAGCTGGCGAGCACTAAAGCGCATTCTGCGGATAACAACGTCAAACCAAACGAACGAACGGACGAGGCACCATAATGGACGAGGGCTCGGTGGAAATTTCCAGGGGATGACACGGTGGAAATTGAGCTTAGCTCTTTGAACAACCTCGTCTATTTCGTGCCCTGTATGTTCAATGTCACAGAGCAAAGCCATCAAAATTTCTCCTCGAAACAACGCATCGCTGCACCGAGACAAAGCGAACGAGACTCAATCGGTAGCAACTCAGTCATAACTACCTTCAATTCGGCGTCATGTCCTTAATGTTTTGAGGTTGCCATATTTCAGCGTTTTTCCTTTTTCAGCATTTCCCAGACGGCCGGTGTAAATGGTTTCTCCTTTCATCCAGATGACAGCTGAGCCAGTCGGCGGACACTTCCGACTACAAGCCCCGCCTTGAATAGTACCAGGGAGCCAATGAGCGTTAGGCTCACCATAGTCCCGTCCAGTCATTCCTCTCTCTTCGATCCGATTGGATAATTTTTGTGTAGCCGCGCCTCCAGCACGCCTATAATCAATGAATGGCACGTGTTCTCCTCCCAAATAAGGATGCATTGAAATCAATGGGAGGAGTCTTTGAGACCACCAATAATCATCAAAATGTAGATACTGTATACCCTGCAGCAACAACAGCCCAACTCGGGAACGACCTCCAAGCGGTTTTGGTACGTGCCTTCGGGCTACGAACAGTTCCCAGTCAACAGCCGACAACTGGATCCGCAGGTACCCGGGTCGCTGCAGCTTTAGGAGCTGCTTTGGGACCCAGTTGGAGGTTGCTCAACAGCAGCAGCAGCAGCAGCAGTAGTTTGCTGAATCACGTCAGACCAGCAAATTCACCACCTCATGACACCAGAACTCTTTTACTGTTCTTCTTATTTTTTAATCTTTTTTTTTAAATAAGTCGAAAACCCTATGTGTGTACATGTTGCTGGACTTGATTTTCATGTTCACTCTCAGTCCAACAGAGAAGGCCTTCAAATGGGGGCCCTGTGTTATGTTATTCCAGTGGGAGTAAGATGATTTGTGTTAAACCTGTTCAACCAAAACAAGCTGCTGTCACCAGTTCGAGTAGGAGTTATTGGTGATGGCTAGTGTGACCACATTTGAATGCCTTTGCAATTCTGTAACAATGATCACGCTGATCTGATTGAAGAAACAAGTAGAATGTCTATTTGAGTACACAAAACTTCCATATGACAGGATTATTTCATAGAGGAGGATTTTTTCAGCTACATTGTCTCCTCAGCATGTTTACCATTTGCAATACCAGACCCACACCTCATTTGTGTCCTCTCTAAGCTGCACTCACCACCCAACCCACTCTCCTGTGCTGCAGGGCCTGTTGGGGTGGTTTAACAACACCTTGAGCTTGACTTTATGGTTTCTTTTAAGAACTAACAAGGTGGAGGTCCAGGTGCTGCCTGGTTGCACATTCACAAGTACCTACAAAAAGTTGTTATTTGTATCTGAATCTTTATTTGAATAAAATAGTAATGTGTTGCGAATCTAAGTATACTCCTGTCTCATTGCTCTTTATTTTCTGTCCCTGTTGCCTTTACAGTTGGCCTATTAATTACACATCTTGACACCATCTGAGATATTATTTCCAGGCTCAACATGAAACAGTTTGCATCCAATCAGTACTGCTTTATTTTAAATGATAAATTTATCTGTGCACCAAGTAATTCGTCTATTTATTAGTTCCCACAAAGATGGTGCCATGTAGCCGAAGCTGGTTAGCTCAGGTCTCTCAGTTCAGAGGAAACTTTCTGTGGTCTCTGCATATCTCAATATTGATAGAGCTCAGTTGCCTTATAAACCAAACGAGTGTAGCGGAGTTGAGTCCAGCCAGCAGCTTGCTGTTTGGCTAAGGGAGTCATCCTTCACACAGTCAAGTGTTGTTGAAAAGAGCTACACGTGTAACTGTATGTGGATACTCAAAATACCTCACATTTTCAGTTCTATAATGACTTATTTATTGCATGCCACTAATTAAAGATGTAACCAAAGTTCACCAAATTCCGTTAACTTCCCTGGAGATGGTCTGTTAGCCAATTGCAACTTTTTATGGGTCAGTCAGGGAAAAGCATGCTCTGTTGGTTTAAGATTGGGCCACAGACTTGGATTTTACACAATTTTCAGCCTTTTAAAGTCTTGAGTTGGTTTTCACAAGTACACTATTGTTTACTGATGACGTGACTGCTGCTACCTGTCTGTTCATAGGATACTACAAAGTGCAAATGGATAATAACGGGGAATCAAATCAAGAAATTTTGAAGGTAAATTCACAAAATATTCATCAACGGCCAAGTCACCACTGTAATCTCATTCATTTCCCATACTGCTGATAACCTTGAAGGCAGCAAGACCCACAACCAGACAAAGACAGACACGAAGTGCAATGAAGATCTGTCAGAGTAAGATGGTGTCTGCATTTGGTGACTGACACTCCAAACATCAGGCACCTTTTGACGAGAAAGCATATAGAGTATAAATACTCGGTATTTAAAATACGTGACCATTATGTCAATTGTGCCAATAATATGACCAAAATCCTAAAATACGACTACTACTACTACTACTACTAATAATAATAATAATAATAATAATACAATGTTTTTTCAAGCCATCTTCAATTATATTTTGATTTTTTTTAATACATCGTGGTGATGTATACAGGAAAAACCGTACAACCCATGTCTTCGTCCAAATACTTTTGGACTTAATTTCCAGCTCGAGCTTTTATTTCCCACGGAGAACATCTGAGAAATGTCTTCACCCAGTGGTCATTTTGTATCACCACATCCTTTTCCATGTCATGACGCTTTGACTCACAGTGCTGTAATCGCCAAGACAATGAATTGCTGGTGCTAAACTAAAGGCCTGGGGGCCAGATCTGGCCCATGACATATATTTAAATGGCTCACGAGGCATTTTGCCTTGTGAGCAAATTGTCTCCACTTATAACAAGGCTATTTTTGCAAGCGTTTTTGTTACCAATCCCTCCTTTAAAATACCTGGAAAAATAGTTGGGAAAAACCCCAATTATTTACCGGCTTCTGATTTAAAAAACAGGTATTAATCAATTGTTTTGTGTATATGGAGTAAAAAAGGTAAATGGATTCACAGTCATAAGTTAAACACCCCTGCCATCTACAGTATGGTATTTTATGGCTTTTTTAAAAAGTAAAAAGTTAAAATGTAAAACACAACATTTTGAAAGCTAAGTCAAGTTTGTTATCACTGCAGTCTGACCTTGGTAAATTGGCTCGGCGCAGCATGACTACAGCATAAGTCGATCTATCAAGCTTGCACAGCCTTTGCTTATTTCCAAGATGCTAAATATTTGTAGGCATTTCATAAACCAGTCAATAAAATGGTGTGCTCTCCAACTTGTTTCCCCGGGTGGACAAGTGTTTTGATCCTGAAAATAAAGTTAAAATGCCTGTTTAAATGGAACTTATTAAAATGAGCTTTTTTGTTGTGGTAAATGTTTTAACAAAGTCATGTTTATTATTTATTTTGAGTTAATGTTTTAAAATTTATATTACACATTTATTTTTAATATGACATTTTTTATTTTTTATTTGAGTTAACAAGAAGATGATACCTGAAAATTAAATATTTAAAATTAAGTTGACAAAATAAAATGATTCACATACAATAATCAACAGTGGTACCTTTTACTTTTGGAGAATCATCGACTTGTACGAGTGAGGGGGAACACAAGACAAAAAAAGGTGGGAACTCCCGATGCAAAGAACAAAGTCAATAATGGGCTGATGAGAAAAGGAACAGGTTAGTTTATTGTTCTCCATACATACACACATGCATACGTATATAAAGAAAAGCCACTACATTAAACAGAATGTCACATTACAACTATACAGTACATATTAAAGAAAATAGCTTATGTCTCCTTAGGCCTCCAACATCTGGAAAAGAATTGGCGGTGGGGTGGGGGTGAAGTAAGGTCTAAGAATGGATATTGTAAAGATTTCTAAATTAGAGGGGTTATACATTATATCAAATCAAACTGAAACGTGTTGATTGTACATTGTCGCCGTGCTTTGAAGGCATGCGTGTCATGCTTTTAAACTTCATTTCTAGACTGCAAAAGCATGGCTGGCCTTAAAAGGTCAAAAGCCTGTGACGGTGACCTGAGAAGTATCTTTAGAAAAAAAAGTGGGGCCCTTCTCTTTGCTTCTTCCTACACAGGCCTTGGAGTTGCAGGCTCTTGGCTGAGGCCCAGAGGAAAGCTCTCGTAGCCTGTGTAAATATAACATACCCCATGTGTGGAGATAACCCACTTCCTGGGTGCTCGATGTATTGCCGTGCGGCTTAAACAGAGGAGAGAACAGCCCCCCCCCACCCCCCCCCCCCCCCACCCCACATCGCTGCTGACCTGGGTGAGGGACTTGAGAGGGAAAAAGGACTAATTTCCAAGGGCACTCGCAAGGCGGGGGACACAGCAACGGCTGACATGTCTCCATCCAGTCTGGATCAATCAGCACATATACAGGACTTGGTGATATGGATGATACTTGGTCAAATTCAGCATCCCGTAAGCGGTGTGTTGGGGACCCTGCGTCACATGACTTGTTCTCTTCAACTTTCAGCAGTCCAGCAAAAGCTGACAAAAGTGCAACAGCAAAGACATTTGTGGCTCAACATCGTCAAAACAAAACATTCAATTGCCTCACTTGTTGGTATCCAATACGCTGAGGCCATTCAATGTGTGATAGTTCACCTGTACCTGGTGCTGATGACGACATGGGAAACAAGCATGGAGAGAATGTTGAAACATTTGCCAGTGCACGCGAAGAGCTTTAAATGAGACATTGGTGTGTTTTGCTCAATGAATGATGTGAATCTGTCGACATTTAAATTAAACATCTTGGCTTATTCCTCATGTCTGCACTGTTAACCGGCCAACAATTTGCAGTTTTGGGTAACTTGAAATCAATTCATCGAATGTATTACTTGTGCTTATTTGAAAACGTTTTCTGCTGGCGTCATGGCTGTAATAATGCGCTACAATTAATATGTGCCAGAACTGGACTTCAAACCTGTACAATTGGTATTCCACTGTCAAGTATCTGTATACGTAATTACAACACACGTTTCCACTTACAAACAAGACTGTGTATGTTACATATCTACATCATGTGAAACAGGTGCAATATGGTGAGGAAAACACTGTATATTACCTCAAACGCATCGTAACGACTCTAGATTTGATTATATTCATACATGTTTATATAAATATAGATCACTTTTTTCCTATGTACATTTGAATATTTCAACATTGCTTAAAGAAGAAAATAAATAATACCAATGGAGTCAAATCTTACAGTAAGTATGATTAGAGAAATGCTAGATTAGAGCAAAAACAGTCCTAAAAATAGAAATAATCACGATAATAACAATCATTATTCATTAAAAAAAAAGGAAAAAAAAGTGGCCTATCGGCAGGCGTCACAATACATGCTATGCCACAATTACCCTGCAATTTTACCTTGTGGGACTGTTGGAATGACTGGAGAAGGTGAAAAAGAGTACACAGAAAAGGGTTGTGTTGCCCTCTGCTCAGTGTGTGTGTGTGTTCATGTGACAATGTCCAATTGTGCTAGTAAATGGTGATAAGGGTTATCAGTGTTGTAATCTCCTGCATTTTCACCTCCTAATGTCAGTGGCCTAGGGCTCTTCCTGCTCCGCAGCCACACTGGCATCTGGACTCTGGCGGCGCAGTCCCTGATTGCGACCGCGAGAAGGAGCGTGGAGCCCAACCTTGCCAGCTTTGTCCCTGTCCCCGTGGCGCGTGTGTCGAGGGTGCTCGGGCTGGGGGTGAGACGGCGAGGGGCGGCGTTGTTCGGCAGCGGAGGGCGAGGGCGTCAGGGAGGAGCATAGACTCAGGCTGTCGCACAAAGCTCCCCAGTTCTGCTCGCACTGAAGCCGGACGCTACGAGTTAATGCCTCCTTCACTTCCTCGCCGCAACCCAGCAGAATGTTCACCAGCTCCACATAAGGACTAGGCAGACACACGGCGATAAATTACATGACGCTTGGACAAATAAAGGTCAAATGCTTTGGCTAAACAAGGAAGAATGGCAAAATGATAAGCTAGTAAGGCCAGGCTTGATTTAAATCCACACTGTCCATTATCTTACCCTTTAGGGAAGAGATCCTGAAAATGGATCATCTCGACCATGACGGCCACATTCTGCTTAGCAGCTGAGCACAGATTGTGTTTGACGTAACACTCTCTCTGGAGCTGGAACACCATCTCCTTAATGGAAACACACTTCCTACTGATACAGCTGAACTTGTGTCGAAGCCCGTGGGCCATACATTTCAGAGCATCCTTGATGAAGGATTTACCCTGCAAAAAAACAAAACAAAGCACACACAAAAAAAAAAGAACACACAGGCATGCAAATTAATAGTGCGACAAAGCCTTTTTTTTGCATTTCAAATGCAAGGGACGCTAAACAAAGCATGTTAGCTCCAACATGGCACTGACACTACAATTCTCTGTCCACACAAACATTCAATCACAGGTTGGTAATCAAATGCCAGCTTAATAGGTGCCGCTTATAATAGTGAAGAAAGCCATTTGGAGAACAATTACAATGACGACAAGGATGACGCGGGGAAAACACCATAAAATGAACTAACGGTAAATTGTAATAAATGTCAAACTAGAATATAAAGTTAACTAAAATACAGAATCATGTCACATAAAGAGATAACTGGTCACACTTTGTCAAGGCAAACATATTTTTAAAATGGCCAAGAGCATGAGATCCAGTCAACCATGCACGCATGAAACTATGACAGAACGCTCAAAAGCCCCGCATAAACTGGCTTAATTGAGTTTTGGCCAGCCAGCTTGAGACTCTTGGGCCGAACCATGTGCATCAACCTAAACAGTTTGTGCATATTTACGAAAAGCAATCCCCTAGTGAGGCATACACAAACAGAAATAAACAAATCTATTTGCAGATGAGTCTGGAGCAGCAAGTCAGTGTTCAGGAATGTTGCCCTCTGGTTATACAATTCTTGCAAACGGCCCAGTCATACCTGAGAGTCAAATTTGCCGGCATTATGCAGGAACGTCATGCAGATCTCCTGTAGCCCTCGAATCTCGCAGGAGTTATTCTCAAAGCACTCAAACACGCCACAGCCGACGTCGCCTGCGCTCACCAAGCAGTGCTGGATCTCAGCTGGAATAAAAAGAACAGGTTGCAGGCGGTAGCAGCTGCGGTGAGTTGAAGGTGAACCTGCTGGACACATCACATCCAAATATTTAATTTCAAATGTAAGTGGCTTGTTTGCCTGACAGACAAAAATGCAAGCAAGACACAAGTGGGAGTGAGGTATAATTTCCTTTGGGAGTTGAAACTATCGCACCCTGTTCCATCTGCAATGGATTGAACTGAGCATTTTATGGTGCATTGCAGATGCAGACTTCATTTCTTCTGGGGGAGCCCACTGTGCATTCATGTGTATTGTGTGAGTAGCAACACGTGTGCAACAAACCAAGACGATGAACAAATGTAAACGGGAGCAAACTTGATGAAAATTGACTACTGGTCATCCATTTTCTGTTTCGTTCCAGTCACAAATGGCAAGGACAAACCGCGAGAATACTGTTGAATGTGAAACTGCTGAAAGTCTTTCACTTAAGGTTTTGGGTTCTGCATCACACCTGTTGGACCAGAGTCAAGCCTCATTCAGGGCAAGTTAGTTTGAAGCTTTGCTTTGTGTGCAAAACAGCCATGCAGATTCCAGGTTTGTAGGCCTTAGAAGAACTTAAGTGCGCAGGAAAAGTGAGCCGTTGACGGCGGTGCTTGTTTTGGCATCAGGGGAATGTGCTTGGATCGTACGAGCTTGGCTGCAGTGTGCATTGAGTTACACGCTGCTGTTGCAAGAGTGGGGGGTGGGCTTCCACTCTCAAATCTGCTGTGGAGTTTGTTGTTCTTAATCAAGGAAATTAGCCTCTAATAATAACAGCAAGCTAATAAACCAGGCCTAATAAAATAACTGCCAGTGAGATTGAATGACTGGGGTCACAGTCACTAGTCATAAAATGTACGGGTGCAAGATCATAAGGAAAGCATAGCGTTTTTAAGAAGTCGTACCATCTTTGAATCACAAAAAGTATCATCATGCATGATCAATTACCTCAGGTAGTGATTTCTAACCAATATGCCATGAGAAATCATCAAGTGTGCCACGGTAAACAAGCAAATTATTGCACAGAAAATTACTGACCACAAATAATGCTTCATTTATCCATCTTTGCTAGCAACAGGCAGAAAGATGAAATGATTTTACACTAGACGTTAAAAGGTACATAATTAGCCTGTGTATCCACGGTTGTCAACCTTTTTATGTATTGGTGTGCACTACGGATGCTTTTTTTAATGTATCATACGTGATTTGACTCAATAAAGGCTGGGAAACATTTGACTTAGACCAAGCCATTAATAGTTTACCAACATATTAAAGTCCCTTTTACAATTATTTAGACATCACGATATTGTATGTCGAATGCCTAGAATACCGATTCCAGTTTAAAGCAGTCCACAAATGCTCAAATGGCTGGACTCGACACCGACACTCCGCCTTAGACTCTCGGAAGCACGCGCACGAGGACACACGAACACGTACGCACGTGTCGAACAGAGACCACGTAGAGAGCCACTTATACGGCATTGCTAACCTGTATTTTGCAGGGAGAGGCGTCCTTTGGGGATGGCGGGCTTCTCCGGCGGGGTGTCGTAAATGTCGATATTATCCGAGCCCACCACTTGCTCCAGTACCGAGAGAACCAGCAGCGCTGCGGCCACTTTAAGGAACATCGCGTCTCTGCCCCTTTCTGCCGCTAAGATCCGCCAGTTATACGTGGAAAACGTGCCGGGATGGCGAGTGGGGGTTCACCTCAGATCTGGGAACCGCGCGGCTGCGGCTCGGTGTCGAAGTGTATGCATGCGCCGCCGTGGATGCTGTCTATATCTCCGAGAGTCGCGGGTGTCAATTTGGATGAAGGAGTTAAGCAGGTGTTGTCGCTCGGTGTCTCTCAGCCAATCAGAGACGCCAACATCCTCGTCCGCGGGTTGGAGGGGCGTGGCCACAGAAAGTGCCCCCATTTAACACAAAACTGTGGAGCTATTAAAAAAAAATGCCCGAGACGGAACTACTGAACCGACACCGGTGGATCCTGGAGGATGAAGTCACGTTTGGCACACCAGTGAGCCCAAACGACTTTGTAGTGATTAAGACATGTTACAATGGAATTTTGGGACATCCAATGTAAACAGAATGTATTGAAGTTTGTGGTAAGGGGAGGTTTTCTTTTTGAGGACGTCATGGGGTAACTGTTCATGCACCGACTGCAAAAGGAGTTCTTAGAATGTTTCCAGTGACCTTGGAAACGATCTTTCTACTTATAGGTGTTGCATGGAGTAAGTCTGCATGTCCCTGTCTCGCCCAAGTGCGAGCGGGGGCTGACTGAGTGCTACCAAATGGAAAAGAATGACCTACAAAAGTGAATGGTCGGCAAAGTGCACTTGGATTACAATCCTCCAGGGGGCCCCACAGATATAAATTGATGGTCAATTATACATAATCGGGTTTGAGATATTTGGCCCAACGGTGGATGGACACTTTGGAATACAGTCTCCCTAGCTGCTCAGTTTATTTGCACCCCCCCCCCCCAAAAAAAAATAGGGAAGAAAAATCAGCTTTAAAATACACGCCCCCCCCCCCTGAAAAAAAGCAAAATGAAATCTCTGCAGAAACTAATACTACAGTACTTCCAAACAAACATGAAATGGAAAGGCAACAGTACTTGCACTTGCAGGGGCCAACACCACCTGCTTAAAAAGAAGAGGGCCATCACACAAGCCAAATACCAGTCAGTCAAAAATCAATCATCCAAACCAGTGATAATAAATTATGTTTAATTATTATGTTATCACAAAAGTAAGTATAGATTATGGTCATATCTATCATTGTATTGGAGGTCAGGCTGTCAAAGGAGTTCTCGAAGATTTTAGCCAGTTCTTTTATTCAGTACTTCAGTATTTACATTTTCTTATCATTCTAATATTTGGGGTGGCACGGTGAGCGAGTTGTTAGCACATCCACCTCACAGTCCAAAGTTTTGTCCCACCGCTCTGATTAGGCTTCATCATTGATCCGATTGAGGTTAAACGGATCAAAAATGGATGGATTTTTTTAGAGGAATGCGGAAAAAGGAATTCTGGTATTCATTCACCCACACATTTGTTCTTGTTCAATGCATTTTTAAATGTTTCAATATGATAATCACATGGTGGGGTTTATAAATAGATAGACATCACATAATTCTCTTGAGCAAAAAGAAAAACAAGTTCCAGTCTACGCACCGCAAAATGCTTAAGGTTGATGGGAACTTGAGTGGAAATTGCAATGCAGCAATATTTCAAGTCTGCTGGATTTGGGTAACTCACATCGGAGGGTGTAACGCACCATGGCACACGTCTCGAGAGGGTTTACATGTTTCCACGAGACCTTCAACCACAAACTGGAATCTCCTGTTCAACTGAAGTCAGTTGAAACCCACCCTCGCCGTAAACACACCCTCAATTCGATCCAATCAGTGATTTGCATTTGACCACAGGCCACTAATGTGAGTCACCTCTGTCTGATGCTACATTCACAATCCATGGGGTGAAAAATAGTCAAACCCAAACTAATGTGATGGATATAACCATTTAAAGAGATGCTTCTTTAGATACCAGGGGAACTAACATTTTCACACTCTCTGAACAAGCTACACAAACCAGTGTCTTGCACAAGGTTGCCTTGGAAACTCAAAGAGTCCATTTTTTTAACACAGGACAGCCTTCAAAGTTGAATATCCTCAAAGTGGTAAAAATGGCATTTCAAAATCACGTTATTCCGGTTAAAACTAATACGTCCATTTAAAAATTAGAAGTTGATCAGTAATTGTTCATGACACCGTAGCAAATCTTGAAAGACTTCTGCTTTTCGAGCGTTTAAATGATTAACTTCACAAGTGTTTTTGCTTTTTCTTTTGTGTATGTGTGTGATTTTTGTGATGCCACTACAGAAGAGTACCTTGTAATGAAGAAAAATGTGGAAAGAATTTAACTTACTACAGTATGAGCAATACAATTACAAATCCTTTATCACTGACCATTGACAATACCCAAATCATTTAAGTCAAGTCAAAAATTTACAATAATATGTTTGATGTGACCCCTACAGTCTACGCATGGTATTGTGAATAATATTGTGTTAACGGAATTTGATTTAAGCAGCAACATCTAACTGTTTTTAATCATCTCAGGGGGCGGCCTTTTTGAAAAGGACGCCAGAGTAGAGAGGGGTGAAGCTTGCAAGGTTACATGATCAAACACAGAAAACAGGCGAGACTTGGTTGAGGAGGTGCACACCTCCTTGTACCGTTTTTAAATTGTGCTAAATAAATGAACAAACCATTCACTTGTATTGAGTTGACCGTTTTTGGCTCCAATATTTTCATCAGATCTCGTCAAATTCTTGACCGATTTTGACACAGATTGTTTTTTAAGAAATGTCAGCCAAGCACTTCTGATGCCTGTCAGTTGGATAATTTTAAAATGGTGACTTTAACAACATATTAAACATAAAAGGTAAGACCAAATAATTTAAAATTTAAAAAAGGATATTTAAAAAATGCAGCAACAACAAACATAACCTTAAATTAAAATTTATTTTGCCTTTCTCACTATCTCATTGTTGAACATTTTGGAACAGACTGAAACGCAATTAAAAGCTTTGAAAACAATTTTTTAAATTGAGATCAAAAATGATATCCAGTATTGCTTAATCTTTCATTTTGCGTGAATATTTTTATATCCAACAGGAGAGGAATCAGTTCCTCATCAGTCACGGGTGACTCCTGCATGTCGCTGTGCTGGAACCATGTCTATCTACCGGCGCAGGTACTGGAATCAGATTTTGGTGAATCTGATCAACGTGCCAGAAGTAAGATTCTGAGCTTAGTGGACGTGTGGTGGATGTCATCGTATTTCATTCATTAATATGACAACAGCATGCAGTGAGCCCTCTGAAACATTGCAGAAATAAATTCACTTATTGCATTATGACTATTATTATTATTAGCATTTTAATTATTATTATAAGCCCATTTCTAATTTTGGACGTGAGGTGAAAAGGTTTGGGAAAGGCAAGGAGACGGCATCAGATCAAAAACTGTCAAAATTGTGTTTTCTACTAAGGGTAGCGGGTTTCCTGAAAACGATAAAAGCAAATTAGTCTCCAGTTTGCTAAAAGTTTAAACCACAATTGAGTAACCATTTGGCCTACTCACTCACCTGACTACTGAACAGAGAGGTTTTTATTGTCCCTGCTCTGCAAAGCAGTTTTGTGAAGAGTGAGTGCACCTAATCCCATGAAGCTCATTTAACTTGCTTAAAACAATGTTCTATTATGGCCGTTGCTTTGTGCGGTTTATATTGCGCTTGGCAAATTGCAAAGTCTCATTACTGTCCATATAAGCCCGTAGGCCTGGGTAGCACAAAGGAGTGATTGAGTGATAAGGGGAACGAGATGGCCCAATGAGAGACATCACCTTCGCCTCGATGAGGAGGTGATGTCATCGTGACGAGAGACACAGAGGTCGACCTCTCTGATAGGTGGGCGCGCTGGGACAAAAGAGACCAGCTTGTAGACAAAGGCCCCATTTAATGAGCCTGAGACAGGAGGCCAAAACTTACTCGGTGGGTGGCACATGGTGTCATAGCTGCTGAAAGACCAAAAGCAATTCATCATCTGATTCAAGAACTGGGCTTATTATGTCAGGTCATTTCAGATCACACTATTGAGACGAAGGGGCCAGGGTTACACTCCGATCACCCATGAGCCCTCAGATTTTCCCTCATCCCATAACATTGCAGCCAGAGATACTATATTTATCACGGTGGTCAGGTCCAATAATTGTGTAATATAATATGACACACTTACTCCTCATTAGAGCTGAAGGGCCCTTTGTGGCAGCCTGACAATCATTACAAGCTCTCCATTGGCTTGGCTTGTTTACTCTTTGGTAATTACCAGGTGATTGTGTGGCCTGTGACCCACATTGAGAGTCAGGTCAGCCAAGCCATGGGGGATAATTGACAAGATTCAGGGAAGTGCACGTAGAAAAAGAGTGCTAGTGGAGAGACATTTGTTGCTGCATCATTAGACTGTGTTGTAGGAAGACAAGTCCGCTCAAAAGTGGTGGTGGTAGTGAGGGCTTGATGGGGATATGTGACAACGCGAGCTATCTATTTGTTTTCACTGGTTCATAATACAAAGTCAGTTCATGATTACATGCTAAGCTAAACAGACAGGCAGTAGCGAGGATAAGCGGTTCAGGAGATGGATGGACGGAATTTTTATTTTATTTTATCACAGTAGCTATTTATGTGTTGTGAAATATTAGTGTTAACGTAAGATGTTTTTCACTAAGACATACAAAATATACACCCTATCGCAGCCTGACTGAAAATAATAGGTGAAAAAGAACTGGCCCAATATTTTCTTTTTTATGGATGAAGCATTTCCCTGATTAAGTGACTTACCATAAGCATCTGCAGTGAATGCCTCTATGGAGAAGAAAATGCTATAGCCATAAAATCGGTAATATTGAAGCCATCTTTGGAATATTTCCAGAGTTTCTTTGATGTGTGCATAAGTCGAGATGTCAACACAAATTTTGATGACGACCAATCAGTTTACGGGCATTAGGTGACGTTTATTGTTCATAGATTACGCGCTGAGACTGTCCGTGGCAATATTCACAGTAGGGCAAGTGAGGAGGAACATATTGGGGTCAGCAATTAAAAAGCAATTTGAACAAAATAATAATTCATAAAGAAACCATCGAAGCAACAAAGTCTTGGACATCTCAAATGAATTGTCCTTTCCCCTCAATCCCTTCATTTCAAGACTATTGACTGGGAGTTGCCATGCTGCATGAATAGAGTAACAAACATCAAATATATTGAGTCAAGTAAGTAGTGTCTGTAGGGTATTAATAATAATCCCCTAACCCAAACCCTTGTGTGGAGAACTGTCTTTTTCCACAAGACCTTTGATGCCTTGTCATTAGAACACTGGATTAAACATAGCCATTAGAGCAGGTTTGGGCAATTCAAGTCGTTGAGGGCCCTATATCCAAGATGTTTTTTTATGTCTCCCTGCTCCAACACACCTTATAAAAGATCAGGTCATCAGCAAACTCTGCATAAGATGGATAATGATCCTGATCCTTTAAATCATGTGTGTTGCAGCAGGGGAGACTTATAAAACATCCAGGAACAAAATTTCCCGCTCCTGCACTCGAGCTTAATCCTTGCCAAACTGAGGAACTACGTCATGTAAATAACGTTGGGCTGAATAGAAATTAGATTTGAAGAAGCTATATTGTTTGACAAATAAATTGTGGAAATTGTAGCCTGGCCAAACTAATTTTGAACATTGCAACAGTACCCGAAAAAGTTTGAGGCCCTATAGTTTGCTAGTTTGACAAGCATTTATACTTTGTAGGAGGGCATACATTTTATGGGAGGAGTGATTTGACAAACTGGATGGTTTTGTGGACTCTCTAAATATTTGGAACTTCTCTTTCAATTCTGGTCTTGATCAGCTCAGAAGTATGTTGCCCACAGAAGTTGTGCTCTGGTGTAGGTAGATAGAAACTGGTTCAGAATGTCTTGGGAAGGTTTTTTTTAATTCTCCATATGGAGGGGAGGCAGTTTATCCCATTTGAAATGTGTTGTTTGATGTGGGCTCTTTGGAGACCACTCAATATCAATTCTGGCATTTGTGTTTACAGAAAACAACTTTTATAGCTGTAGCATAATGGTCTTTTACAATTCTTTTTCAGTGTTATTTTGATAAGAACATGTGTTTGTCAAACAAGAGACTCGACCGGTCATGTTAAAAATAAAGTATATTATGTTTTCAGAATAGCTGTGGTTAATTAGTCGGCTCGTGAATTAGTAGTCGGTCCTGATCAAACCGGCAACTCACAGGGATGCTTGTGAACCACAATGCCATGATGTTTCAATTGTCGAATGTTTTGGTATATTTGTTGTTTACGATGTGTGTGTTACAAAGTTAGGGGTAATTGATCGCTGCGATGTGCGTGTTGGAACACGTTGGATTTTTCCGTAAGGCCAGTGGAAAGGAGCTGGGGCTGCGCCGCAGCAACAGATGAAAGCCTGCTTGGACCATGCAACCCCAGCACCCATCGTATGAACATGTGCATGCACGTACAAACACATGTGCACATTCCAATTACTCATCTCGGCAACATCAACACAAATGGACAGTGGCAGGCAAAATGAAGAGCAGATAGGATGCAAAGCCATTGGGAGCCTTGCAGAAAAAAAGAGGGGATCAAGTGGTTGTGACAATTAGTTCAAGATAGTGGACAGTTTTATCGTACGTCTTCTTGCATTTGTGGATTCTTAAAGAACTACTTCAGCACATACCACATTTTTATATCGACTACATTTATCCACCCAACTTTTTCTTCCCTACAGCTTGTCCCCATACGGGTCGTGGCTGAGATGGAGCCCATCATGATTGATATATTGGTTAGAGGCGGGGTGCACCCGAGCGTGGTGGCCAAGCACCCAGACGGCACAAAATCTATCGAGTCTTGGGCTGTGTCCAAATTCATAGGTTGTGGGTTCCGAAGGACAATTCACAGACTGCGTCCTTCGAAGGCTTGGAATGCTCCTCCTCATGTTGCCTCTGTGGATCGCATAAACCGGGGCGAATTTGGACAAGCTTAACTGCTGTGTGCAAATTCATAGGCCGCTTCGGCCAAATACTGCGACAGGATGCAAGTTCCAGTACGACTTGACCACACGTTGGTGTCCAAATTTACCCAGCCTTCATCAACCAACCTTCAAATATGGCCTGTTTCCTTGGAGACAAGCCATGTGCAAAGGCTCCAATGGAACACACTTTCATACTCGAAATGCTCCTCTCTTCTTGTACGCTGCTATTCTTCAACGCTTGAAACGTGGTGGCACTCGAAGACTCTCAAACATAAGTATACGTAAAATGTCACACAAGACACAACTGGCAACAACGGTTCAGTAGTTAGATCCGGATAAGTCATTTTATTTGTGATATCGTCCTAAAGAACTACAAGTTAGAAACTATTGAAAGGAGGTGCATGGTTCAAATACTTATAAATTGCAGTAATTTTGCATGTCAGCAGAATCACCCCACCCCACAAGGAGATCACGCACTGTGCATCAGGTGCCATCAGCCGTGGAGTGAAGGCATTTGTGTGCGACCTGCAACATCTGTCAATGTTACTTAGCACTCCCGTCTTTTGCAAGTCATGCACAAACAATCCAATATGCTCTTGACATGTTGTAAAAACCTCTGTCCATACTCCCTCACCCGGCGATATGAAATATGGCCATTTTGGGGTCCGCGAAATGAACTAACAGAGACCCCCCATTTTGTCACGGGAATGTTGGCATAATTAGTTTTTTTTTAACCTTTCGTCATGGCCTATGGAGCAACGAGCTGACCGCTCAATTAAACTATATGAAAGGTGTGTGTTTCATTACATCTAATGTAAAGGTAAACAGCATAACAAAAAAAGAAATCCATACCAACTGTCAAACAGGTTCTGTGGCTTCTTTGCTATTCCAGAACCTGGATGACTTGATGTGATTGATGGAACTGTGAATTCTTCCTTTTATCTAAAAATCCTGAAGCTGAATGTTTGGTTATCAGTTTGTGAGCTCAAGCTAAAGTCTACTTCTGTGGAAAAGAAAGGTTTTGTGCGGCCTTTTCTTGAATCTTGATTGAAATGCCGTAGCATGACCTTAAAAAGGTTGTTCATCCTCAAAAACCCGAACTGTTGCTGAATTAAAAAAAAATCTGCAAAGAAGAATGGGTCAAAACGTTTCCCCAGAGATGTGAAAGACTCATTGCAAGTTGAGGAAAGCACTTGATTTCAGTTGCTCCAATTTGAGGGTGGCTCAACCTGATCTTAGGTATTAGTGGGAATTACTTTTCTTGCAAAGAGCAATGTAGCTTCAAATATTTTTTTCTTGAATAAATAAAAACACAATTGAAAAAAGTGAATTTTGAGTTGTCTTGTGTTATCATTATCTGATATTTACAAGTTTGGACGATATTAAACAATAAAGTGCAGAAACTAAGGAAAACAAAATAGGAATTTGAGAATGGGACAAATGCTTTTAGAATAGGGCAAATGCTCCTACTCGGTCTTGCTTAGCAGCAGTGGGCTGGCTCTTGCTTGGTAGCCGAGAAGGTAACATTTTTGGGGGAAAGATCGTGTGATTTAAAATGACATTATGATGCGCCATAAAGGCCCTTGTTATGGCAGCCAAACCTGTTGTGAACAGTCAATAACTCAGGAAAACTAATAACAGAAGTGCATACACTGTGACGCGACTGAAGAGTTCTGTTGCGTTCGGTCACGTCGTGAAATATGCGTCTGCATTAATAGGCATCTATGGGACCGTCGCGAAAGCTGCCACTGTCTGTGTCACTGAATGACCACTGATTTATTATAAACAGCTCAAAAAGATTCCATTCAATGATGCAACTTTTGCATGAGCTAATTTATGGTCATTTTGTGAGAAGAAAATCTGTACATAGCTCTTTCCTTTCACATGGTGGTTAAAGTGGGCTCATAGGAGACCATTAAAACACTTGCTGCCAAGACTTTGGTAAGAGCTTAGAACATGCAGTTGTGCCTTACTGGCTAGACGATGAAATTTGAACACTTGATTCACTTGTGGTTTGTGTCCCGATTTGATTGACTCAAACCATTTTAATGAATTGAGGTTTCGGTCCATCTTTCAACACAATTTGCTGATTTAA
Organism: Hippocampus zosterae; assembly: GCF_025434085.1. Classification (NCBI taxonomy): domain Eukaryota; kingdom Metazoa; phylum Chordata; class Actinopteri; order Syngnathiformes; family Syngnathidae; genus Hippocampus; species Hippocampus zosterae. The sequence goes on from NC_067451.1 coordinate 12,002,133, forward strand.
TATGTCTGTGATTTTGGTGTCTGGCAGCTTGTGCTCGTGGGGATTTTTTTTCCAGCATTGCACTGTAAATAGCTGCTACTTGACTTTGGAATTCTCCACTGATCATCCCCATTCACAATAATGACCGCAAGCTGTAATTCGACTATTAATCATAGCAATCTTAAGGAGGAAAATAGCTCAATTTCCGTAAAAATGCAGTAAAGGTTAAATGTTTTGACATTATAATATAATACCAACATTTCGAAAGGGACGAGGTGTGGATCCTGCTTTTAACAAGAGCTGGCTACTTTACGCTATTTTGCCGATCCGTCCTCCGCGACCCACCCTTCCGTCCTTGTCCTTTTAAAGCGGTACCGTCCCAGTCCGCCCCCGAAAAAAAAAGTGTCCGTGCATGTTGCTGTGGGAGAGAGGCATGGGGGTGGGGGGACAATTAATACCTTCAGACTAAAGAGCACTTTTATCCATACATTTAGCACTGCCGATCCCATCTTGATTTGCGACAACCACAATAGACAACATTTACATTACATATACAAATTGCAGATGTATCATCAAGCAAAAACTCATTGGATTAATACAGAATTGTTACGTTTAATTGTAGGTGGCAGTGTTGTTATGCAAATACTGTTGAGATGAAATTGCCTGTTATGGAAATAGAGTGTTTGGCAACACTCCTGCCTTGTTATTTTGCCTTGCTTTGCATTTGAGTTGTTAATTTATGAGGAAAATATTTGAATATAGTAAATTACCGTTAGGGTCTAAATCTTCTAACCCGATTCTTGGTTTAACAAAGCTGTTTTTGCTTTGTTGAAAACCTCAAATATCATCTCAACTTTAAGGTTGGGTGTAAACATTCAAAGCTCTGCTGCAACAAGTCTTCCTTGGCCATGGACTTGGCTGTCAGCAATTGAGCTGGAAAGGCCACAAGGCTGATCAAGACATTTTTAAGAGCCAGAGAGATGCAGCTTAGTTTTCAGGACACTGGGCGCCTGTTATCGTCATGGTTGCAGAATCCAATCTGATGATTACACTGTCTTGGCATTTGCAGCATTCATGATCATACCTGTGGGTTGGATGGGAGCTGAATGCTTGAGAATTGAAGTTGAGTCATTCGAAGATGCACCCGTGCCTTGCGTCGTCCTGGTGGAGCCTGTGTTGAGTGACACATGAGCCCTTCCGTTCCCCATGCTACAGTACATAGACGAGGTATCTCTTTAGTCTGACCTGGGATGAATCACATAATTTGCTTCCTCTTAAACAAGTGCAGTAGGTCTTTAGCTGTTAGCCGTTTTACTCCTTCTTGGGGTTTAGATGTAAGATGTAACTTTGAATGTAATGTAAAGCTTTTAGGGAGCCATACTGTAGATGTGTGAGCTCCGTTGGACCCACTTCAAGGAAGTTGGCCCGAGGAGTTGTGGATTTTGCAGACATGCACAGTGGTGGGAAGTATGTGGTAATTATTGTGTTCACTACTCCAATCTGTCATCTCTCTCCTTCTAGATATTTACTGGACTTGCATTCCTACTCCTGGATTGGTGGAAAGGATGCGCTGCGGGTGTGTGCGTGTGCCTGTGCGTGTGCGTGTGCGTACTAATTTCATCCGTGCATATGCTGTGTAAACTACTTTCTGGGCCTGAGGCCTTCTTCCATCAATTCCAACTCCCAGTCCTTCTCTTATTCCCATAGTTTACATCTCCTCCACAGATTCCATTTGCCTCTTTGAGATATTTACATTTGTCAAGAATGAACAGAGAAGTCTTGGGTTTTATGCACTGCATGTTACAGATTCCAAAAATTCTCCCCATAGCCTTCCCATTATGATGCATACTTAGTTTACAGTTGACTTGAAAAGTTAAGTTTGGCCTTTTTAAAAGAGTTAAGTTTTGTAAGAGAGCTGCGCGCCGAACTGAAGTTTGACCTGATAAGTAAACGAATGGACAAAGACATTTGTTTCTCCGCCCCGTAGTTATTTTGTGTGATAAAGTGACTCTGAAATCCACAAACCGAGTGAAACCTGGTCAAATCCTTCACTTTTCAAGTATGGGAAACCCATGTACAGTAGTACCTCTACTTATGAAACTAATTGGTTCTGCAAGACATTTCTTTACTAGACATTTTTGGAAGTAGAGACGTGTTTTCCATGTAAATGCCCTAATCCGTTCCAAACCCAAAATGTTTTCTAAAGTATAAAAATGCATCGAAATATGTAACAAATACATGTTACAGTACTAATAAAAAGTCAAATCAAATCAAATTAGATTATTGCACAACAAATGACAAGTGTGTCTAATACAAAAACAAAAAAGAATAAAAATGATGATCATTTAAATTAACTGTGTTTCTTTGGTCCAGGTTCTCTCTCAGAAGTGGTTTTTGCCTGGCATTTTGTAAAGAACTGATCCAAGGATATTTGCTTTTGTTGGCTTTTAACAATCCTTCGAAAATCTCCAAGGCAAACATCAGCATAGTGAGCGATCACCCAACTGATGAACACTCTTTCTGGGTGATTCGCATTTACGTAAAAATTCGCCCGAGGGGCGAATGACGAGGACGCTGCATAGACACAGATCTATCTATCTACACACATAGACATATTTGGTCCCTCTTGGCCAATGGGATGCCAAGAAGATGCTAGGTAATAGCCAATGGCAGAGCAGCTATAAGTATGTTGTGTTCAGGAAGCTCTGAGCTGCAACTAGCAGTACTGCATACTGTATTTTTACCTTTCGTATCTTGAAACTTCTTTCATAACAAGAGGCAATATTTTCCTATTGAGGCTTTTAGTAACTTGAAATTTTCGTATGAAGAGATGTTTGTAAGTAGAGCTACCACTGTCGTTGAAAATCCACTTGCCAGTGAAAAACTGGCTGTGACCAGTGTCCAATGACCAGCAAAGTCTCCGCTTAAGGCCACAACCAAGGGGGCCTGGAGGATAAAGCCTACTCTCTGTCAGCTCCATCCATCATCTACCGCTTATCCGGGGCCGGGTCGCGGGGGCAACAGCTTTAGCAGGGAAGCCCAGACTTCCCTCTCCCTAGCTACTTCTTCCAGCTCTCCCCAGGGTATCCCGTGACGTTCCCAGGCCAGCTGGGTGACATAGTCTCTCCAGCGTGTCCTGGGTCTTCCTCGGGGTCTCCTCCCGGTGGGACATGCCCGGAACACCTCAACAGGGAGGCGCTCAGGAGGCATCCGAATCAGATGCCCAACCCACCTCATCTGGCTACTCTCGATGTGGAGGAGAAGCGGCTCGACTCTGAGCCCCTCCCGGATGACCGAGCTTCTCACCTTATCTCTAAGGGAGAGCCCGGACATCCTGCGGAGAAAACTCATTTCGGCCGCTTGTATCCGGGATCTCGTTCTTTCGGTCACGACCCATAGCTCGTGACCAAAGATGAGGGTTGGGAGGTAGATCGACCGGTAAATTGAGAGCTTCGCCCTTTGGCTCAGCTCATTCTTCACCACGACAGACCGATACAACATCCGCATCACAGCAGACGCTGAACCGATCCGCCTGTCGATCTCCCGCTCCCTTACCGCGGTGGAGGGGTTTGTGTGTCCCAATGATTCTAGGAGCTAAGTTGTCTGGGGCTTTATGCCCCTGGAAGGGTCACGCATGCCAAACAGGTGCGAGGTGAGGGGCCAGACAAAGCACGGCTCAAAGACCCCTGATGATGATTACAATAAATGGATCTAAGTTTAACTTGCCCGGACGCGGGTCACCGGGCCCCCCCTCTGGAGCCAGGCCTGGAGGTGGGGCTCGATTGGCAAGCGCCTGGTGGCCGGGCCTACACCCATGGGGCCCGGCCGGGCACAGCCCGAAGAGGCAACGTGGGTCCCCCTTCCCATGGGCTCACCACCCATGAGAGGGGCCAAAGGTGTCGGGTGCAATGTGAGCTGGGCGGCAGCCAAAGGCGGGGACCCTGGCGGTCCGATCCTCGGCTGCAGAAGCTAGCTCTTGGGACATGTCTGTCAGGTGAAGGTAAAAAAATGGAAAAGTCACTTGATGATTTGAAGATAGAAAGGACCACAGCTAAGAGACTCTTCTACCGGCTTGCCAATAGCATAACAAGGACCTACACGGAGACATCTATGGAGGAGTTAAAGGAAAACTTCAGGAAGCTTACACTGGAGAGCTCCAATAACTTTACTATTGCATTAGTCTCTCATTTATTCATTGTGTTCCTACTAACGTACACATTTGGGTTACATCACCATCATACGACCAGAACTCCGTTCGAAACCGAGGACTGCCCGAATTGCATATGATTTAGTCTGCAGTTGAAGCTCTGAAGTTGAAACCCCTAGCATTACGAACCTGGAGCTTTGTGTTGTTGCTGCAATGTTGACAACCACCCGACCGCAGCTGTTGACAGGACAGAGATCTTAGGTAGTTTCACTGGCTAAGATTGCCTTTTCACTGCTTTTTCTGGCTCATCATCGCGTGCGTAATGTACTGATGTGCGATGGGGGTAGAGGGTGACCTGAGAATCTGTCAGCTTCTGATGTAGTGTCACGGGTGTAATGGCTGCCAGCAGCTACGTGAGTGTTTAATTGAAGATCCAATATTCACTGCCTGTGCCCGTTTGCTCTGAAATTAATCACCGCTGTTATGCTGACCATGCCATGCAACTAAATATGTTCCTGCAAAAAACGAGCATCAGCAGCATGAATACACATTTAAGGAAACGGCCTGATTTGGTGAGCTGTCGGAAATGTAGAGGTCAATAAATCCCATCTCCACTGTCACACCCGCAATGTGTCAAATTACACATTACACATTGGAAAAGGGGAAACTGTATGCTGCACAGACATCCAATCACTGTTACTGACACAAACAAAAGCATTTGTTTTGTTTCATCAAAACTTGGATATTTTCCCTTACAATTCTATTTTGGGGATTCAGATTTCGATTTCATAAAGCGTGGCCCCGTGGTCCAGTGGTTAGCGCATCGACCTCACAGTGCAAAAGGTACCGGGTTCAATTCCAGCTCCGGCCCCCCTGTGTGGAGTTTGCATGTTCTCCCGGGCCTTCGTGGGTTTTCTCCGGGTCTTCCCGTTACCTCCCACATTCCAAAAGGCTGATTGGACATTCTAAATTGCCCCTAGGTATGAGTGTGAGCGTGGTTGGTTGTTGGTCTCTGTGTGCCCTGTGATTGGCTGTTAACCGTTTCAGGGAGTCCCGCGCCTGCTGCCCAAAGATGGCTGGGATGGGCTCCAGCACGCCCTGTGACCCTTGTGAAGATAAGCAGATCGGAAAATGGATGGATCGATTTCACAAAGCAAGTGGCAAGACGAATCCCAACCCAGGGACAACAACGTGATTTTCCACGTACCACAGTCGGTTAACTCAAAGGGCACTCAGAATGCAACCATTGCGGGGTACTTAAGCAACATCAACCAATGCAAAAGATGTTTCAACTGTCAGCTCCGGGTTGTGTCAATATGGGACTGTTTCATACGTATCCGGATATTTTTGCAGCTTTTCACAAAACCATATCCAGGAAAATCGAATTACTCCTTACGACAAGCAATATCACAGTGATACTCCGGTAGAGTGTGGATAAGACCTTTCCGTTTGCATTATTAGGTGATTGGACTGACATTTGGACTGACAGTTTCACTGAAAGTAAATGGCAATAAAAGATATGTCCACATTTTATCTCTACATGGAATGATATGTAATGCACATTTCAGATCACTTCAAAGTGCCTACTAAAAGTCAGAGAGAATAAGTCAAGGAGAACACATACTGAAACAACCATGGTTGGTTTATAAGAACTAGCTGGCATGTTGAAGTCTATCAACAGATTACAAATCTCACGTTTTTTAAAAGATTTTTTTTTAATGTCCTGTGAATCATCTGTGAATCCCTTTACACTGTACTTATCCAAATGACAGGTGTGCTGAATGACTGATTGATTTACGGTACCCACTCACAGGTAGCTATGGGAGATATGGATGGAAACATGCCAGACAGTACTGTCAGTAAACCCAGCAGGGGTCCCCTGCAACCTGTGTAACTATAAAACAGACAAGGTCCAAGTGGTAGTGTTGGCTGTCATATCGTAAAAGGAGTGCGTGCGGTTTGTATAGGAAGATTCCCAAGCCACAGGATTAGCTCTTATTCCTCACGGCCGTTCATGAAAAACCAGCTGGTTCAGATGTGGCTTTCACACACACACAAGAACAGAGTGATTCAAGCTAAAATCTTACAGACCAGTGAATACAGTACTAAAATAAACAGTGACTTTGTGGAGCAACGTGTGAAGGGTCTGTAATTCAAAGAGGCACCAATTTTTATTTATTTATTTTTTTGTCATCAGAGAGTAAAAAGTTTTATTATCACATTGGCTCTATGAGTGAGCATGCAGAGGCAGTGATGAGTTTAATTACCGCATTTCCTTGAAAGTCAAGGCAATAAACCTCATTTATTGGCCAAACCTCACACTGGTTTAAATTACAATGTAACTTTTTCACTGTAACATTCCAGTCACATAATTTAGTTCTCCGAAATATTGTGGAACATTGCCTAAATATACACGTAGCAGAATTAATGGTTCTTCAAAAAGTCGGCACTAAATTCCAGGGATTCGTGTGAGACCCTAATATGGTTCTTTTTTTCAAAAGTAGCTTGAAAACTGATTCACTCCTCTGGACTGTGACAGGTAATGAAATAGTAAGGTGCATTTGAGGACATGTTTTGCGGAAAGGTGATTCGTTTGCTGAGTTCTCCAAAGACAACACAAATGGGTTCCTTTATTGATCCATATGATGATGATAACTCATTTAATGACTTGATTTCTACATTGATAAGGAGGGATTGTCGCACGCCGTTGTCCTGTTTATGAATGAAATCTGATGACATGCAGCACATACATCCATGGAGCTCAGAATCTGTCTGCCTACGCCTCAATCAAATCCATCAAAATCGTGTTACACCACTTGTGCCACAACTTTGACCTGCTTTTATCCATCCATCCATTCATTTTCCGATCCACTTTATCCTCACAATGGTCGCGGGGGGTGCTGCAGCCCATCCCAGCCATCTTCCAGCAGTAGGCGGGGGAAACCCTGAACCGGTTGCCAGCCAATCGCAGGGCACACAGAGAAAAACAACCATCCGCGCTCACACTCACACCTAGGGACAATTTAGAGTTTTCAATCAGCCTGCCATGCATGTTTTTGGAATGTGGGAGGAAACCGGAGTACCCGGAGAAAACCCACGCAGGCCTGGGGAGAACATGCACACTCCACACAGGGAGGCCGGAGCTGGAATTCAACCCAGTATGTCTGCACTGTGAGGTCACCGCGCTAACCACTGGAACACCGGGCCACCTCGACCTGCTTTTAGCTAGTCAAAAATCTAGTCTACTTTTGGTCACCAGGAGGATACAATAGAATCTCCCAAGTCATTCACCACAGTAAAAAAATTACAATGTAACCAACCACAGTATACTAACAGTTCGCCTAGTTTCTGTCATTTCTTCTACAGCTACTCTTTCTTCTGGTTTGCATTTTCCGGCAGTCTGGGTGCCCTCTCACAGGACAGGCTTGGTCCTGTGCCAGACATCTGGTTTGGTGTAGTGGACAATTTTCAGTGAGTATGTCATTGTGCGTGGTGTGCTTTGTTGGTCATTCCAAGTGCAGTAAGCACACATGATGATTTTGTCACCATGATGTTCAGGGTCTCTCACATTTAAAAAAAATCTGTCAAAATATTAAAAGTCAGTATGTGTACAACTCCAAGATTTTCATTCCGTCACTGGGAAGAGGACTTTCTTTTTTTTAAAGGATGGACTAAGTAAGGATGGAAGTGGGTTTTCATCCGTCCCTTTTATCGTCCCTAACCGAGTTAATTATGTGGTGTCAGGAGGCAAAATAACAAGGCCAAACTGTAGCCAAATACTGTACTTTCTTAATAGCACAACCTTTTTCATCCCAACAGTATTTTAATGGCAACACTGCCACCTAGTGTACAGTCAGAGAACATAACAAAGTACCTACGGACACCCATTTCACTTACTATCAATTCAGATTTTTCAGGATTTCAGGACAGCCAATAACACTTACTGCCAGGTGTCCAAAGACCAAGGACCCTTAACAACTGGCATCACAATTGGCTGGAACACGAACAAACCCAGTGACATCTTGACCAAACTAACAATGCTACAGAAGATCTGTCTTCCAAGTATTTGTCAGAATGTTCAAATCCCCTATAAACATGTCACGTTCACGTTATGCTTCATTCAGATCTTTATCGGTACCATAAAGTGGAATACCTGGATGACAAGAACTTTTGTTTTAATCTTTGGACACCGTTTTCTGCTCACAGCAAACCTAAAGGCCACACAGCTGGCAGTCATTTGAACACACTGTAATCCAACTGGATGTGTAGGTGTCATGACATATCGCAGCAGTAAGTCACTCCTTGGCATTCATGCCAAGTCAGTTCTTAGACTTTTTGCCAGGTTATTTTTAGTCACAGCTCTGTGTCATTGAAATGGTCTTCATGTGTTTGCCAAGTCCAGGCAATAGGCCTGGGCCCTAAACTCTAGGGTTCTGTAGCTGCGGGCGCACACCTCTAACCTACCCAGCCGAAGGCACAGGTGCACACACATTGACACAAAGCATGTTGCTTTTGTTCAGTTCATATTTAATCTGCAGATTTTAACACTTACCTGTACTTGGATGTGGTGGATGCAAGACTGTCTTTATCGTGTAATGCATTTGGATGTAAAAAGAATCAATTCTGTGTGTTTGGGTGTTTCCTCCAGTGCTCTCGTTTTAAATTGTATAAAACAAGGGGAAGCCAGGTCCCAATAATGTCTTGGCAAAAGAAAGCCCAAAGAAAAATTCAGTGGATGGTCACTGATCAAATCTTCAAAGTAGTATTTCTGCTTCAGATCTCAAAGTGGTCTTAGTACAAAAACACATCATTGTAGTTCAGAGACGTGCAGAAGTAGATGTGAGCTCACACGAGGACGGAGAGCCACGCGCTTCGTATGTGATGAACCAATTCACCGATGGGCAGGAAATGAACTCATCCTTGTGTCCCTAGTGCTGGCTCATCTTCAGGGTTTCTATGTGGACTCACAGCCAACAGGAACATGGAGTGCATCCCAGATAAACATAATGGAGTTAATTGATTAACTGAAGTTCAGATTGAGGACAGGCCTTGTACACACTCAATCCTTTCCCATCGCTTACTCACTGAGGTCCAACACTACCTCTATCCATTCATCATGTCACACCTGAACCTGAGCTCTTAGGTCACATCCGATCGTCATGATGAATATCTCGTTAATCTCTTTGTCCATCCTGGTGGACAGTGAGAGAGGATGGGGTGTACTGTATGTTGTATAAAGGCTGAAGAAAATGTGAAAGTAACTGTTTACGCTTTACTTTGTTGCTCCGTGGAAGGCAAAACAGTCCAGGAAAAATAGTTTGACATGAAGAAGCATCCCTGTGTTTTTCCAGTCTGAATGCTACAATGACTCAGGCCTTAAAAAGAGTGGAACCAAATGTCTGAGTCTCACCTCTTGCATCTTTCTTTTTTTTTTTAGAAAATGCTTTATGGACAGCATGCAAGTCATTTGGAACAGAAGTAAAGTGTACAGCAGATAGCTGTTCACTGCCATCTGTGACATAATGACAGAAATTGGAAAGGAAAAAAATGCTACTACTAAAAGCTTCTGTCCTGGCTACACAGTACAAGTACTTAGTGCAACTGTGAAGAATCAAAAATCCCACAGAGATGAACAGAAACAATCTAAACTGCATATTATGAATGGTAGTCTTCTCTATGTGAGCTCATAATAAAATTTCCACTCTTCACTGAGCTAAAACAGTGTTTCAAAACCTCAAGTGACAACAAACATGTCTGGGAAACTAAAGTCTTGGCTTCTTACGTTTGCTGTCAAAGCACTTTAATGGCACGTACAATTACCACCATACCAACTGGATTCTTTATGTTGCAAATGCTCCTGATTCCGGTGGTTTCTTGGCAGGACTTAACTGGTGGTAGTATTAATGTAATAAATAAGAGTATTGTAAACATTTACAATGTGTACGACTTCAAGTTTAAAACATGCATGGGGAGTTACAGTCTCCACCAACACGCCTTCCTTGGAGGAAGCAGAGCCTGGGGACTCTGAGGTGGGCTCTCCTATCTCTGTGGCTGAAGTCACCGATGTGGTTAAAAAGCTCCTCGGTGGCAAGGCCCCGGGGGTGGATGAGATCCGCCCGGAGTTCCTCAAGGCTCTGGATGTTGTGGGGCTGTCCTGGTTGACACGCCTCTGCAACATCGCATGGTCAACAGGGAGAGTGCCTCTGGATTGGCAGACCGGGGTGGTAGTCCCTCTTTTTGAAAAGGGGGACCGGAGGGTGTGTTCCCACTACAGAGGGATCACACTCCTCAGCCTCCCTTGTAAGGTCTATTCAGGGGTGCTGGAGAGGAGGGTCCGTCAGGAAGTCGAGCCTCAGATTGAGGAGGAGCAGTGTGGTTTTCGTCCCGGCCGTGGAACAGTGGACCAGCTCTACACCCTTAGCAGGGTCCTTGAGGGTATGTGGGAATTCGCCCAACCAGTCTACATGTGTTTTGTGGACTTGGAGAAGGCGTTTGACCGTGTCCCTCGGGGAGTTCTGTGGGGGGTGCTTCGTGGGTATGGGGTACCGAACCCCCTGATACGGGCTGTTCGGTCACTATACCACCGATGTCAGAGTTTGGTTCGCATTGCCGGCAGTAAGTCGGAATCGTTTCCAGTGAGGGTAGGACTCCGCCAAGGCTGCCCTTTGTCGCCGATTTTGTTCATAATTCATAACCTTTATGGACAGAATTTCTAGGCGCAGCTGAATCGTTGAGGGGGTCCGTTTTGGGGGCCTCAGTATTACATCCCTGCTTTTTGCAGATGATGTGGTGCTGTTGGCTCCTTCAAACGGGGCTCTCTAACTCTCACTGGAGCGTTTCGCAGCCGAGTGTGAAGCGGTTGGGATGAAAATCAGCACCTCCAAATCTGAAACCATGGTCCTCAGTCGGAGAAGGGTGGAGTGCCCCCTCCGGGTCGGGGAGGAGATCTTACCCCAAGTGGAGGAGTTCAAGTATCTTGGGGTCTTGTTCACGAGTGGGGGTAGGAGGGAGCGTGAGATCGACAGGCGGATCGGTGCAGCGTCTGCTGTGATGCGGACGTTGTATCGGTCTGTCGTGGTGAAGAAGGAGCTGAGCCAAAGGGCGAAGCTCTCAATTTACCGGTCGATCTACGTCCCAACCCTCACCTATGGTCACGAGCTATGGGTCGTGACCGAAAGAACGAGATCCCGGATACAAGCGGCTGAAATGAGTTTTCTCCGCAGGGTGTCCGGGCTCTCCCTTAGAGATAAGGTGAGAAGCTCAGTCATCCGGGAGGGGCTCAGAGTCGAGCCGCTTCTCCTCCACATCGAGAGGAGCCAGATGAGGTGGCTTGGGCATCTGATTCGGATGCCTCCTGAGCGCCTCCCCGGTGAGGTGTTCCGGTCATGTCCCACCGGGAGGAGACCCCGAGGAAGACCCAGGACACGCTGGAGAGACTATGTCACCCAGCTTGCCTGGGAACGACTCGGGATCCCCCGGGGAGAGCTGGAAGAAGTAGCTAGGGAGAGGGAAGTCTGGGCTTCCCTGCTAAAGCTGTTGCCCCCGCGACCCGGCCCCGGATAAGCGGTAGATGATGGATGGATGGATGGGGAGTTATAGTAGCTTTGGGAAACACTTTGATATCCCTTGCAAATGTCAGATATTTGCATACACAGTAGGCGTGTCCCAATCGGATGTTTGTCCGATATTAGCCCCCCGCACCTGAAAAAAAAGAAGTCTTGGATTGCATAGGTCTACATCCAAAACTCTGATATTAGGACTCATATATAAGCAGCTGGTGACAAGGTGGACGACGGTTTGCCTTACAGTACGGAGGTGCAGGGTTTGATTCCTGCTTCGGCTTTCCTGTGTGGAGTGTGCTTACTCTCACAGGGGGGTGGATGAAACACTCTAAATTGTACCCAGGAGTGATTATGAGCACGAATGGTTGTTTGTCCATATGTGCCCTGCAATTCGCTGGCAACCAGTTCAGGGTGTACACCACCTGGAGCCCGAAGACAGCTGGGATAGGTTCCAGCACGTCCGCGACAACTCGTGAGGGTCAGCGGATCAGATGGATGGATTGCATGGATATCAGTCCATGCAATCCATCAGTCCATTACAGACTCCGTTCCCAACATAAATTAAAATTATATATATATATATATATATATATATATAATGTATTATTATTATTATTATTATATATATTCTGCGTGTACTGAATTAAGCTTGATTTGTTACTTTGCATTTCAAAGAGTATGACTTGTTGTTTTTTTTAAACTTTATTAGAGTTATGGCTCAGGGTCCTTTTATTTATTCAAGTGCAGTTTAATCTCAGGTTTGGGGTTGAACTCGTGTTTGGAATAAAGGAGTTCTGACTACAACTCTTTGTTTGAAGATTATCACTTCATCAAGTCTTTTTGAACATTTCATCCAAAATAAATTGAAGCATTTATGATTCCTGCTGATATGCTATCGGATGGAGATCAGTATCTACAGTACTCTCGGCTGCAATGTCGGTATCGTATCTGAAGTGAAAAAGGTGTAGCGGGACACCCCTATTTCGTATGAATCAGATTACACTTCAATTCCTGTGTTGATTAACTATACAGCAAGTAGACAACGAGCATAACGAATTCAATCTGGAGAAAATAGCCTGGTGTCATTCACACTTCTGAGGATCTTCACGGTCCTGTGGACTCCAAAGATTGGCTAATAGTTAAGAATAAAAAAACAGGTTAAACTTTGTGTTTTTCAATTGCTGATTTGGTTAGTGTTTCCACCGCATTTAACTAGACAGAGCATTAATTGGTGCTGCATGAGCTCAATAAATATTGTGTTATTTTGGCAACAGGACAGCGTGTAACGCATCACCGTATTAAACCGTATCTCTATTTGCACAATATCTCGAAATAAGAGACGTCTTCAAATGCATTCGCTGTTCAAAGCAATCAAGGTTTTCATTAGCACTTTTGTCTGAGCATCTATTGCTGCTCAGTAGGGAGTGAAGTTTTGTTTCTCACTCTATTTGTCATTCTTAAAGTGTGTGTGTGGGGGGGGGGGGATTAGTCGAAGTGCCCTGACGAAAAATGTGGGGAAATTTTATGACAGCCCAATAAAATAGCTCAGCCAAAATGGAAATCATCTTTTTAATAGCGTGGCGGACTGGGCGGCATAATACATGTTTTTTTATTTGGGTAAAGTAATGCATAAATAATGTGGATTTATTGATTTTGATTTATTGTGATCGCTTTTTTCCCCCCCATAACAAGCAGCTGGATTATCTCAGTTGACATAAATTGAGAGGCAGCTAAAGCTAATGTCAGCCAGCTAACAATTAGATTCTGTAATTTATCTTTTAAAAAAAGGACCGCAATGGCACTTTCAGTCTCACAAGAATCTACAGTGAGCCAAAACTCATGTACAGAACCTGAATCAGACGACCATGCTTCTGACATGACACACGAGGCCACGCCACTGAAAGGCACAAATTCAGCTATTGCTGTGACGCTGCTTGTCCCTAACACAGGATTCTTCTTTTTTTGCCACAGCATTATGCTTTTCCATCTCAGGCTAAGTTCTCCATCTTCCTTTCTGAAACCAACTGCTATTATATCTTCCCTCATGATATTTACAATCTTCTTTAGGTCTTCCTTCGACCGATATGCTGACTCTCTCTCTTCTGAACATGTCCAACCCACTCAAGCATGTTGACTCTCACTCAGACCCTGCCACTGAGCGTACACTTTTGCAGGTTGTTTTGCGAACAGCCTGTTTATTCTTCTGGCCTCATTCTCTTTCGTGTGCCGCTTTAGGCGGCTGGACAAGGCTTGGAGCCTTTGTTTGGCAATTTCGAGTGCTTCAGGTATGGTCATGCATCATGCATCTCGCCCGTCTCCGCTTTGTTCCAGTAGCCCATTTTTCATCAAGACTTGACTTGACGCAGCACCTGACGCAGACCTTGTTTGGCCGGGCGACGTCTGAGCCGGCATGTCATTCATTTTATTGTCTCTCATCATTGTATGAGGTAGGCATTAGCGTGAAGGATCTTGCCCAAGGACCCAAACTGGATGGTGTTATGTGCTCATTTTTTTTGCCCCAAACGGGATTCGAACCACCGTCTCCCGTATGCCAAACCGATGCCTTGTGGAATACCACACTTGAAGCCAATGGCAAGCCACTTACCCAAGTGTCCATCAAATGTGGCATATACCAAGGTGATGCACTCTCCCCACTGCTGTTCTGCATAGGACTGAACCACCTAAGCCAAGTAATCACCAAGACAGGCTATGGATACCGCCTCTGAAATGGAGCTACAATCAGTCACCTCCTCTACATGGATGACATAAAACTGTATTCTAAGAGCGAAAGGGACATATTCCCTGATCCACACAACCAGGATCTACAGCAGCAACATCGGGATGTCATTCGGGCTTGAGAAATGTAGTCGGATGGTGACTAAGAGAGGAAAGGCAGTCCGCACTGAAGGGGTCTCACTTCCTGAAGGAACAATAGCAGACATTGAGGACAGCTACACGTACCTTGGTATACCACAAGCCAATGGCAACCTTGAACTGGCAACAAGGAAAGCGGCTACGGCCAAATACCTCCAGCGAGTGAGGCAAGTCCTAAGAAGCCAGCTCAATGGCAAGAATAAGACCCGGGCAATAAACAGCTATGCCCTGCCAGTGGTCAGATACCCTGCAGGAATAATAAGGTGGCCAAAGGAAGAGATTCAGACCACGGACGTTAAGACCCGAAAGCTCCTAACCATGCATGGAGGGTTCCATCCCAAATCCAGCACCCTGAGACTGTACGCAAGCCGAAAGGAAGGAGGCCGGGGACTAGTGAGTGTGAGAGCCACTGTCCAGGATGAAACATCCAAGCTCCATGAATACATCAAGGAGAAGGCTCCAACGGATGACGTACTCAGAGAATGTCTCAGACAATGGGGAACAGAAGATGAGGCGCTGGAAGAGGGAACATTATGGGAGGACAAGCCCCTACACGGGATGTACCACCGGACCATAACTGAAGTGGCTGATCTCAAGAAGTCCTATCAGTGGATAGAGATGGCTGGCCTGAAGGACAGCACAGAGGCACTCATCCTGGCTGTTCAGGAGCAGGCCTTGAGCACCAG
Organism: Hippocampus zosterae; assembly: GCF_025434085.1. NCBI lineage: Eukaryota > Metazoa > Chordata > Actinopteri > Syngnathiformes > Syngnathidae > Hippocampus > Hippocampus zosterae. The sequence continues at coordinate 12,017,381 of NC_067451.1, forward strand.
AGCCATCGAGGCCCAGATATACCACACCAGACAAGACCCAAGGTGTAGGTTGTGCAAAGAGGCATCTGAGACGATCCAACACATAACTGCACGGTGTAAGATGCTGGCAGGGAAAGCCTACATGGAACGCCATAATCAGGTGGCTGGCATAGTCTACCGAAACATCTGTGCGGAGTATGGACTGGAAACCCCAAGGTCAAAATGGGAAACACCTCCGAAGGTGGGTGAGAATGACAGAGCGAAGATCCTGTGGGACTTCCAGATCCAGACTGACAAGATGGTAATGGCGAACCAACCAGATATCGTGATCATAGATAAAGGGTAGAGGAAAGCCGTAGTAGTAGTGGATGTAGCGGTCCCAATTGATGGAAACATCAGGAAGAAGGAACATGAGAAACTCGAGAAATACCAAGGGCTCAGAGAGGAGCTGGAGAGAGCTTGGAAGGTAAAGGTGACAGTCGTGCCTGTGGTGGTCGGAGCACTCGGGGCAGTAACCCCCAAATTAGATGAGTGGTTGCAACAGATCCCGGGAACAACATCGGACATCTCAGTCCAGAAATGTGCAGTGCTGGGAACAGCAAGGATACTGCGCAGAACCCTCAAGCTTCCTGGCCTCTGGTAGAGGACCCGAGCTGAATGAGGGATGGACACCACCCGAGGGGTGAGATGAGGATTTTTATTTATATATATATATATATATATCAAATTAGACTTGTTCTCCTTAATAGCACTTAAAATGTAATAATTAAATGTAATTGTAAGATTGTTTTTTTTCTTGTAAGTGAAGGCAACGTATGGGAAACCAAAAGAGGGAGAGGTCAGAGACTGCCGTTTGCGGTTTCTGCCCCACAGCAAATCACATTGCAGACATGTAACATAACCAGAAATAAACCACTTAAAACCTTTGTTGTATGTTGTCATGACATTTGTGCATTGCTTGTGCTTGCAAAATGACTACTTGCATGTTTTCTTAGGGTGGGGGAGGGTGGAGATGGTGGACTGATAGATATGATTTGTCTGATGCATCTTACCCACTATTCATCACATGGGTAGTAGTAATTGTGGAGGGCACACACAACTGAACATTACATTGGGGGACAAATAATAGGGGTGATAGATTTAGCATCTCTCCTTTGCTGAACCATCTCATGTCCTCCATTGAGGCCAGTGTTGTGATGAATGGGTCAGTTTGTCTAGAATGGGCAGCAGCTTGATACAGTGACATGAAAACGTTCTTGGCAGCAACTTCACAAATGCTACAACAGGCCCTGGGAAACCATAATCACCACTTTCATTGTTCATTCTTGTTTATTTCAGAGGTTGCGGTTTCAATTAGGACCATTTGCCTTGCAATTACCGGGTTAAAAATAATAAAAAACAATTTTGGCCTACTTAAAAACCTGCATTTGGTGTAATAAATTTAGGGCGTGCAAATTGAAATTGCAATGTGTGGACATTGTCAGAGAGCTGCGTGAAGCTGCCAGTGTGATAGAACTATGTTTGTGTGGGTGTTTGCCTGCTCCTGGATTGCTAGCACTTTGTTAGAATGCAGCCAAACCCTGCTCCAATTTTCTGCCTGACTTTCACAGGATAATTTTAGCCGTGTGGATGTATAATGTCATGATTTACTGCGAGGATTACTTTTTCAACAGCCACAACGTAACCGACGAACATCTCTCAAGGGTCACTGAGTAAATTTCCCTGTCAGTAACTCTGCTCCCACCATCTACTACACACACACACACACACGCACACATCATGCTCCTCACCGCACTGTGTACACTAATTTTTCCAATAAAGTCCTAGAGCTAAGCCAACTGCTGTACTTCGGCCAGCAGACGGGGACGTGGAGGAATACTTAGAAGGACATTGTTCATCCATGCGCACGCGCACACCCACGCGCACACCCACACACACACACACACACACACACACACACACACACACACACACACACACCTTTAATTTAAGAACCAAACACTGAGCCATAGAACGCTTTGAACCTAAAATCTATTTCTAAAGGCTGATGTGGTTCTTTACCTCCCATTTTTGCTGTCAAATGACCTGACTACTGCACCCAAAATTAAAGGATGCCTGCAGCAACCCGTTCATGTGAATTACAAACCCCAGCCTTCACAAGAACGTCTTGTCCCATGAGTACCGGTACATCATTACCATTAGTGTGCTTGACAAATGGGTTGTACTGGCATTGCGATGCATGAGTGTCAAACTCGTTTTAATTGCAGGCCACATAATAGTAGGGGTTTGCTTCACATGTCCGTTATGAATGTGAAAATCAGTGGTGTTGTTACGCCTTTTTTAGGGGGGAGAGGGGCATAGCTACTGAGATCCACTCACACTCACTGGCATTTGTTATACTACAGCTCCGGCCTCCCTGTGTGGAGTTTGCATGTTCTCCCCGGGCCTGCGTGGGTTTTCTCCGGGTGCTCCGGTTTCCTCCCACATTCCAAAAATATGCATGGCAGGCTGTTTGAACACTCTAAATTGTCCCTAGGTGTGAGTGTGGTGCGAATGGTTGTTCGTCTCTGTGTGCCCTGCGATTGGCTGGCAACCGATTCAGGGTGTCCCCCGCCTACTGCCCGGAGACAGCTGGGATAGGCTCCAGCACCCCCCGCGACCCTAGTGAGGATCAAGCGGTTAGGAAGATGAATGGATGAATGAATTATAGGGATTGAAGAACCACCACTGCTCCGGGATGGAAACCTCCAGGTTTCAGAAGTTCACTGACTGCTAAAACATGCTACACCCATACTCCCCTGTGAAAAGCAAAGGCCTGATTGTTACAGCCATTGAAATAATATCCTATGGCATAAGGATTGTTAAAATTAATTATTTCTGTGCGAAAAAAACCGTTGGGCCCAACAATAAATATAAACCGGATCATTGTTATCACACGCAAATCCTTTTGTTTGGGGTCAACATTGAGTTTGGCTAAATCACGAATTCCTTGATGATGTATTGAGTCGTTATACCTCTGTGCCTAAACAGTAAGAGGAATATGTTTTTAGTTGTTAAGAAGTAGGGATGTGAACCAGCGATTCGATACTTAAACGATACATGGAATTTTCTGGCGACATGATGCGATACGTTTCACTATCTTCACGATGTGATACGATGCGATACACATTTAGTTCAAATCAATGCGATCCGATACGATACAGTGCAATTTGTTGTGATATTGTGTGTGCAATTAAACATGATGCAAATACGCAAAGAAAAAACGTTTTAAAAAAGATGGAATTCAGTATGGTATTGCAAAAAGTAGACCACTTTATTCCTTATAAACAGTAGAACGTGTAAAGCAACTTATTTAAGCCCTTTCACAATTAGGTTTTGTGCAAAGAAAACGTAAACAATTCGGCACCTGAGACTCACAGCTGTTGCTGTAGTGTAAACACAAACAGACTACTCACTGAGTGTCTTATATGAAATATCCATCTCCATAGGACAGAAAAAAATACAATTGAAACAATGTGGCAGTCACAGCGTCAAAGCTGCTGTGTGTATTGTAGCGTACACAGACCACTCTCACTGAGTGTCAAAATGAAATGTCCAAAAGAGTCATCCATATATAGTTTTTCCTTGCGCGGTCACAGTGAGCTGCAAGGGGACCCCCAAAATAAGAGGCGATTTTTTTTCTGATCCTGACCTGGTTTGCCAAGTTTCTCCGGTGTCCAACGAGGAACTGGACGGGGAGGGGGCGGGAACCTTGTCGGTGATGTGGTGCCATCGTTTTAAGTGGTATGCATATTTGTGGCGCTGCCGTTGTATGGCTTCGTAGTGCAATATTCTTTGCAAATTACCGAGGTTTTATCAAGCTTTCCATCTTTCTTTTCGAAGCCGTTGTATTTCCAAACATAATATTTGAATGTTGCGGGTGCATTAAATAAAGTAGTTTCCTCGCTGCTGCTTGCGCGAACTTCCATAGGGTTTCGCGAGTAGTGTACTGGACTGTATGTACACTCACGGCTTCCGTCCATATTCAACACAAAACGCAAAGTAATGATGGTGCATTCATTGCGCCTAGGAAAGGGGAGATAGGTGACATTTAACATGAATAAAACGGTGCTTGAATCGGATTTTACCGATACCCACCAATGCATCGTGATGAATCTCGATTTCACCCGTCAATCGCGTCGTACCCAGTGAATGAGCCGATGCACTCGCATCGCGCACGTGCGCATCGATGTATCGATTAATATCGATTATTTTCCACACCCTTATTAAGAAGCGGAATGTTGCGAAAGCATTTCATTCAGGAAGAATACTGTCAATAATAGCAGTACAATTCATCCATTTTATAGCTCAAAATATTTTCCATCATTAACAGGTATAAATAATGTTTGCAGTATTATTTCAATTTATTTAAGTACAAAAAAATGCAAGTGAAACATTGTGTCGTTTCTTTTATCGTTTTTTTTTTCCCAGGAATGTTTTGGGGCAAATTGTACATGGAAAAAAAATTCGGAAGGATTTAAAAGGGGGCGGCCCGGTGGTCCAGTGGTTAGCGCATCAACCTCATAGTGCAGAGGTCATGGGTTTAATCCTGGCTCTGGCCTTCCTGTGTGGAGTTTGGATGTTCTCCCTAGGCCTGCGTGGGTTTTCTTCGGATACTCTGGTTTCCTCCCACATTCCAAAAACATGGAATGAATGAATCATGGCAGGCTGATTGAACACTCCAAATTGTCCCGAGGTGTGAGTGTGAGAGCGGATGGTTGTTCGTCTCTATGTAACCTGCAATTGTCTGGCAACCGGTTCGGGGTGTCCCCCGCCTACTGCCCGATGACAGCTGGGATCGGCTCCAGCATCCTCCTGGCCCCTTGAGAGGATAAGCGTATCAGAAAATGGATGGGCGGATGGATTTACAAGGGGAAAATTGTTTGATGCTACAGGTGCTGAGGAGGATGATGGTGAAACACATTAATTGACAGTAGTTGTGTTTTATCTCTGCCTACTTGCTCGGATTCTTCACCAGAGATGTACAACAGATTTCTTCAGTTCTTCATTGATCTACAGCTAGGACTCCGGTCTCAAATACCGCACCCGACCCCTCTGTCCATGTTCCGTGTTCAGCTGTGTTAAATTCTTTTGAGACCGTGTCCTTGACGCTTTTGGAGGATGTAGTTCGCCAGACGAAGCCATCTGGCTCCCCCTGCGACTCCCTTCCCCCGCATTTCTTCAGGAGGTTCTCCCAAGTGTTGGTGCATCGGTCTTGGACATCATTAAGAGCAGCCTCTCTTCTGGTATAGTTACCCAACAGTTTTAACATGCCGTGGTCCAACCCTTGATCAAGAAACCTGGTCTTGCTCCAGATGTGCTGTCAAGTTTCAGGCCAATTTACAAACTGCCTTTCATTTCAAAAATTCTGGAAAAAGTGGTGCACATGCAGTTGAAACCTTTCTTGGATGAACATAACATCTTGGAGGTCTTCCAGTCAGGATTCAAGACGATGCATAGCACGGAGTCAGCCCTGTTACGCGTTTCTAATCACATCCTCCTGGCAAATGACACTGGAGACCACGTGTGTCTAGTTTTATTGGAAACTGCAGCATTTTGATACAGTGGATCAAATTATTCTGCTGACTCGTTTGCAGCACTTGGTGGACATTGGAGGTTGTGCTCTTGAGTGGTGTAGGTCCTATTTAGCCGACAGAACTTTTGTGTCAGCCTTTGCTGCTCTGAGTCACGCACTGCTCCCCTGTCATGTGGTGTTCCACAGGGCTCAATTCTGGGGCCTCTGCTGTTCTCACTGTATCTGCTCCCACTGGGTTCCATCTTAAGGAAACATGGTATTCCCTTCCACTGCTACGCAGATGACTGCCAGATCTATGTCCCACTAAGGAAAAAAGATGTCTCTTCTGTCCTGTCTGGAAGAAATCAAAACCTGGATGGCACAACATTTCTTGAATTTCAATGAAAAGAAGACAGAGGTGATACTGTTTGGTCCCAGTGGTCCTTGTAGATCCCATCCTGTAGACTTGGGCCCCCTGTCTCCTTATCTTAAGTCAACAGTCTCAAACTGTTGGTGCCGTTGTTAAATCCAGCTTCTTTCACCTTAGAGAGCTGGCCAAAGTAAAACTTCTCCTCTCTCATGAACACTTTGAGACAGTAATTTATGCCTTTGTCACATCCCGGACCGATTACTGCAATTCCCTTTACTTTGGAGTCAGGCAGTCCTCCATTAAGCGCCTTCAGCTGGTCCAGAATGCCACTGCCCGCCTCTTGACTGGTACTTGTAACAGGGAGCACATAACTCCTACTCTGGCATCCCTTCACTGGCTCCCCATACATTTTAGAGTTATTTTCAAGATCCTCCTCTTTTTCAAATCTCTGAATAATCTCACGCCACCTTACCTCTCTGAGCTCATCCGTACCTACACACATCCCGCCGCCTCAGGTCTGCAGACCAGACATTATTAGAAGTACCAAGAACTAAACTGAGGCTCAGAGGGGATCGAGCCTTTTCTGTTGCTGGTCCCTCTCTCTGGAATGACCTCCCACTGAACATTCGGCAAGCCTCCTCGCTGCCCATCTTCAAATCCCTCCTCAAAACTCACTTGTATTCTTTGGCATTCGACTCAGTGTGACTTAGATTTCTTCTTGGTTTTACTGTTCGGTGCTTTCTACCGTCTTTGTTACCGATTTGTTTTACTGTTTATTGTATATGTTAAATTGCTCCATGTACAGCACTTTGTATGCAGCGATGGCTGTTCGAAAGTGCTCTATAAATACAATTGAATTGAATTGAATTTATATGGTGTGGACTGCTTTGATGGTGACGCAGCTGAAATGGAAAGACGTGCAGCCAACCACAGTGGTTGGGATTAAATCTCTTTGGCAGGCTTTCAGTCCGCATTGGGAGTTTGATGTCTTTTTGTTTTTTGTTTTGCCTGGGGCCAACTGAGGTGAGAAAACCAGTGGAAGTCATTTGTTGCAGTCACAACTGAAAAACAAAAGGCCTGTAAGAGGTATCGTAAAATTTCTCTGAAAGCCAAGTCTGTCATTTACGAACCTTCATTGCGGATCACATTCTGGGTTTCACAACCCTAAAAGGTGGGCATTACCTGTCAAATTTGCCCCCCCCCCCCCCAAGTATTCTTCCAGGGATTTAAGTCTTTCTCCTCTCTCACTTCAGAATACCTAGGCCAGCAAACCAGCCTACCTTCAACACCTTGACTGCACCGATATATTCAGTCCATAAAGTTTATGAACAGAATCGTGACAAAGGCAGCACTGACGTAGGATGAGGTGCCAAGTCCACATATGGACAATCTTATGTTTGAACATGGTGTTCGTTATGGACAATCCATGACGAGCGCAGATGTCGAACAACAAAACACCGCTCGAGTTCCTCCAAATCACCCACTTGCAGATTTCACTGTCGTTGCCCAGGTGAGCACTGAAGCCCCCCAGCAGAACGAGGGAGTCCCCAGAGGGAGCGCTCTCTTGCACACCCACCAAGGACTCCAAAAAGAGTGGGCACTCTGAACTGTTATTTTTTTGCACAGGCACAAACAACAGTTAGAGTCCATCTCCACACCCGAAGGCCGAGGGAGACTATTCTCTCGTCCACTGGCGTGAACCCCAATGTACAGGCACTGAGCCGGGGGGGTCAATGAGTATGCCCAGACCTGCTCTTCGCTTCTCACCAAAGCCCCTCTGGTACTCGAGACCAGGCTCTGTGTGTTGACAAGTCTGACTATGTAAAATCGAAACTTCTCTGCCTCACACATCAAGGGGGACCCACGTTGCCTCATCAAGCTGAGCCTGCCCAAGCCCCATGGGTGTAGGCCCGGCCACGAGTTGCTCGCCAGCGAGCCCCACCTCCAGGCCTGGCTCGGGGGGGGCTACACACCTGTATGAGCAGCGAGCCCATTACACAATTTTCAGACCAGCAATGTATCATTGCAATGATGGTTAAAAGTTGTCTTTGATAAGCCATTTGAGGTGGGGGCCCAGTAGCCAGTACTGGTACGGAGGGCCCCATTTACTGTTAAATCCCACATGTTGTCATTGTTGAGTTAAAACAGTGCTTATTCTTCATGATATGGGCCGATGTCAGCCGTCCCGTGGGGGCCCCTTTAGCTCAGGGCTCTAGGCCAGGGGTCGGCAACACATGGCGCCGGAGCTGTATGTGGCTCTTTAGTGCTGCCTAGTGGCTCCCTGGAGCTTCTTAAAATGTTTAAAAATGGAAAAAGATGGGGGAGTGAAAATATATATATATATTTTGAATATAGTTTATGGAGGAGGACAAACATTCTTAATATTTTCCAATGCTGTTAAAATATGTCGAATAAATATTATACTTCAACATTTCTGTCAACGAAGATTTGTGTCATAGCCTGCAATACACGTTTCTATGAGCAGAGTGTGATGCCAGGAAGGTGGCTGTAAAAAGAAAGAGCGTTTCATGTCCAATTCACCGAGGGAACTGGCAAAGAAAGGACCGAGAGAAGCATTTTAAAACAGTACACGTCAGCTACAAAAGTTAACACACTGCAAAAGTGCATCCCGCGCCTTGTTCATCTTAGCCGCCGTTATGGCTGTTGCTCATTATGGCATGCGTGTGTAAGTATGAGTGTCGATCACAGGAAGTTGGTTGATCGAAAAATAGAGCTTTGGTCAAAAAAGGTTGGGCACCCCTGCTCTACAGGATGCACTGCAGGAAAAAAAAAAGTTGAATCGGGAAGGCTCATTGTGTATTTGTAGCCAACTTAGTCATTTTGATAGTAGGCAAATTTTGCTAATATAGATACATATAGCGCGTGTTGCCTTCTTTCTGGGGCTTTTAATTTGTTGCGGCTCCAGACACATTTGTTTTTAGGGGGTTTTTTTTTGGTCCAATATGTCACGTTCAACATTTTGGGCTGCCGACCCCGGCTCTAGGCAATTGCCTGCCTTGCCTAACGTGTTGCGGCACCTCGGCTATTACGCCAGTGTGAGTGCTACAGGGCCACATACTAGTATTTTGACGAAATATGGCTGATTTGTACTGGGATCTTATTGTACAGCGGTAGAATCCTGCAGGGTGTATATTTCCATCCACTGGTCTCAGGTCAGGTCCATAGGCCCCAAACTTTTTCTTTTTTGCTTGGGATTTAGAGAAGGGGAAAGTGATACTCTGGGTATTATTCCCCAACTTATTGATGGCGTAAATAGATGTGGAGGTTTGCACTCTTGCAGGAATCTGCAGCTCGGAGCTAATTGTCCATGTGGCGACAGTTTCAGCTTCACACAGAAATGAGAAGCACGCAGCAGACAGCAGGCAGCGCTGGCTGTGGCAGTAGGCCAACCATGCCAGGTGCTCTCTGGGTCCCTAATGCCGTATACTTGCTCTGCTGAATGTGCTCTACTCCTTCCTCCCTTGCGGGACGATAACAGACAAAGATTGCCTTCGACTCTCTTTTTATTTATTTTATCCTGAGTAAACTGTTCATTTATCACTCCCTTTCACGGTCATGGCGGTGTTTCTCCGAAAATGGAGGAATTTAAATGCAATGGTTTCGACTTTAACCACGGGCAGGCATCTGGTTGAGGCAGCTATCCATTAGAAAGTGTTCAGTTTCACTATCTTCGGTGGAGAGTTGAGGTTCTCATTGTATTCGAGCCAATTTAGAGATTAACTGTGAATTCCATTTGGACTGTGAGAGGACGCGAGGCTTTCGTAAGTAGGACAGTCTGATAGCTATGCAAGGAGAATATTCTTGTTGCCTTACATGAACAAAATGAAAGTCCCAAGAGAAGTTGAGCAGTTCGTTCCATCGACAGCAGCATTATGACTTTACAGCCGGACAGCAATTGGTGAGTAATTAGAGAGAAAATAAAAGGATACAATTTTAAGTGAATGAATTAGTAGCTACTCACTCCTAAATAAATATGCCTTGAGCAGCCCAACACGTGGTGATGGAACAGCTGCTTTTTAATTGCAGGCTCGTTTGAAAAGAACACAGCAAGTACACAATGTCCCTTTTTCCAACATTTCCCTTTGTAATGACATGAGGTTTCTCTTTGGAATTGAAAAATAAACTTCTCAGTGACCCAGATGGGACTGTACTGGCCTTCGCGATTATCAAAATATCCTATTTTTCCGTTTTGTGGGGACAGAGTGTCCGAGAGGAAGGCGCAATTTAAAAGTACATCAACAGTGATTATTGAAGAAATTTTGCCAAACATTAGATGACATACATGCCTATGGATCACCACCACGCTATCTCACCCACGCCATTTCATTTTTGTGTTAATGATAACTTGACTTGATCTTGCCTCGTCTCTGGTCCTAGATGTGCTGAAAGTGACCTGGAGGAGATTGGGAGATTATAAGCAAGACAATGGCTGCTTTCGATCCAGTTTTAAATTCTCAATAGGTCTCATTATTGCCAATTGCCCATCTAACGCATATACTGTAAGTGACTGTTCTTCCAATCATACATTCAGTTGACAGGAGTTTGAACTTTCTTTACAGTTGATATAAGAAAATGGACAAGAAGTGTAGTGACTGCGTTTCATACGTTGTAAATGCTGACCGAAGCCAGAGTTTTTTTTAAATTGCCTGCCCTTCTCTAAACTGTTTCTACACGTACTGTACGTTAACAGATTTTCAAATTGAACTCCCTCGTGGGACAAGTAGGATTAAATCAGACTAAAGACATTTGTTTTCACAGTGGTTTCGTATTTTGGGATGCTGACATTTTCACAGTGAATTACAGATTTAAATCTGAAGATTTAACTTAATCCAGACGAGTTGCCATCCTAATAAAGCGCCTGGCGAGAAACTATCCATTGCACTAACACAGAGAGGGTCAGATTGTTTTTTTTTTGGAATGTGTGCCCACGCCGTTGTGTCTTCAAGTGGCGTTCAAGTAACATGGCCCAAATGGTTCTCCTGCAGTAGTGAAAAGGCATCCCAACGGTAGTCTAGGTACAGTATTTTACTCATTGGTAACAAAGGAAATCTGTCCGTCTTTAAGGTTACTGGGCAGTGTCCAGGTCATGCAACCATAAAGCATGTCTGTAAGCAGCAGGGCTCTAAATATTTGTCCTCGGGTGTAAATATCTGGAACGCCAAACACACTGGTTCATCAACTCCACTACCCCCCATGCTCGGCCTGGACGTCTGTTTACCCCATGAGCAAAGTCACAAGAAGAATGAATGTCGCTGCCAAGGTAAGTGAATCCTTGCAAACTCATGGCATCTGAAGATACAGGGCTGGGAGCGGTGTCCAAGAAGGCAGTTTGGTCATGTTTTTATTTTGTGTCTCTCTGTGGCTGCTTACAGTATGTGATGCTTTGTTTCTTTTCAATTTTGGCAAGAGATTTTTATTTTTGGGGAGTAATGCTTTATGTTGCCTCAATTCGATGTTTGCTTTGAATGAAACTCAAGACCAAGTCATTAACCCTTTCAGGTATAGCGGTTATAACAGTGGACAGCTTATCATGTCAGGTTACAGGTTATCGTTTTTGGTGCACGAAAGGGCTAATTGCCTGGATTTTGATCGTGACACACATAATTTAAAATCACCGCGAGCACTTTCTCATGTTCTGAAGCGCAACAACTCCACAAATATCACATCAGTCATGTCAGGATCAGCCGGTCTCTCTTTACCTAACGACGCACCCACTTCTGTCCCAATTATCTATGGCTGCAAGTTTAATGTAGAGGAATGTTTCCCAGAAAAGACAATGATAAACAACTGTGTAAGCAAAACCTCTTCTTGATCCCTAACTTCGAAAATGAAAACAACATGCAGACAGAAGACCATTCCAAGGCTGGACCGATTAACTGCATCTAAAAAAAAATATCAAATATGAGTTGTAGTAACAAAAGTCTCAATGAATTCAACACTTTTGTTTTTTTTGAGCAGTTGACAAAGTTGCCGCACTATTTTTATAGCTTACTCACGCAAGCTACTTATGCAGCACTCCTGTCAAGTTTGAAGCCCCATTTCGGAATGTTATTATTTTAATTGCATTTATTTTGACATCTGTCCAACATGAATGGACTCCCGTGTAAAAGTTGGGAAACATCACAGAGTGTGATTTAGCAAATGCCACTTCCAAGGCAAAAAAAAAAAAAAAAAAAAAAGCATGATTGCCTAGGTTTATTAATGTTTCATTTTCAACAAAGCCTCTTACTTCCAAGTGCCAATTATACGCTTGATGCAATGAGCCAAGGGGAAGTCTGGGGTCACAATATGCTGATTCAGCTGTACTTCATTACATTGTCTTTGAAAAAGAGTTGTGTTCTTGAAGGATAAATGCGTGGTGGCTGACTGACTCAAAGTCATTTCAGGATCGGAGGCCAAATTTAATGAGGAATTGCAGCATCTTCTTCAAATAAGCAGCACAGATGAAGCAATATTTCTTAATTTTCCTGCTTTGTGCCACAAAGCAGGCAACTTGTCAACGGCAAATTGCAAATGACATTGTCTGTAAGGTATGGCAAGCGTTTCTTCCACTCGTTAGCATTTGTGAGATGACTTCTTATTTGATTCACTTCTTGGACGAGTTACCCATACGAGCTCACTCGCTGTGTTCGTGACGGCAAAAAATGATCAATAGTAACTATGTCGGCCGTTTCGTACTTGACAAAAAGAACAGAGTGTTCAAAAATTAAGTGTTCAACGTGATCAATGGGGTGAATGGGCATGAAGCTCTCTGATGATAGTTTGGAGTGGTTAAGCTTTCCAAATATCATTAATGAAAAAGTGAAATCAATGAAGAATCATTTTAAAAATCATGAAAAATCAGGGGGGCGGGACAAAAAAAAACAGAATTACTGAGCAAATGAGAAAAATAGAGCAAATAACAGCTCTTTGAATGTTTGGATTATGAAACCAGAACATTAGTGCAAACCATAAAGGCTGGCCAAGGAACTCACCACAACTTCACTCTCCCAGGCAATGATGTAACGCCTGCCATTTCATAAGAAGCGTTCACTTGTTGCCTTTCTCAAAGGCTATTTATACCTTTCTCCGTCTCCTCAGAATAAAGCAACCTATGTTTGTCTTTTGCCCTTTAAATAGTGAGGTTGTTCAAGCCAAATGAATTACAATGCAACCATGTTGTGGTGACCTCATACGGTTATTCTATAAAACCAAAAACACGTCATTACTGCATTGGGTTTACATTTCAGTATTCTTGAAAGGTGCAGGAAACTGAGCTCCATAAATGATTGAATTAATGAACATGACACACACGTCACATTTTGTGTCTGCTGAAACCTGAGATGTTGACCAGGGAAATGAATTTTCAGCCCCAACTGAGTCTCAGTTCATACTACACATCAGTCATCCAAGTCGTAATTTAATTAGTAAAGCTCCACAGAATTGTTTGAGAATCACATGTCAGTGTTCCTACAATATTTATAAACCTAAAGTGGGCTGCATTTACAGGTATTAAACAGAAAAAACATATTGGCCGTGAACTGCCTGACTGCCCAAAACCATCTGATGCCAGTCGTGCTATGTCAAAGCCACATTTCCAGCGTGGCGCCCTGTGCCTGCTAGTGCAGGGAGACATCCTTGATTGTTTTGGCTTACTTTTTAAAAATGGTATTCTGATTTTCGAATGGCTCCGCGACCTAAAGTGCCCTAGTTTGCCTTCAAAACAGACTTGCTGGAATGATCTATAATCTCATGCCGTCAAAACCTAGAAATCTGTCTGGTAGGAATATTGTATCACATCTTATCCTCTGCATTTTGGCTCGCCCTCGACCATCCAATCACAAAGTAATTGCATAACCATTTTATTTACATTAAGAAAAGAACTAGCTACAGTATGTGTGTTAAGTCTTTCCTTCAGACCATTAAAGTTGGATGTCACCGTAATCATGTCAAAATATCTTTCATCACAAGGTGGAAAGTCCACAGCTGGTCGGGGAGAATCTGTTCCATAGCCAAACGTACTTACTACGTCACACTACGGAGCCCCTAAGGGGACATGGAAGGAAAAAAAAAACTTTGCGAGATCTCGCAAAGTAATGTGAGATCTCGCAAAGAAGTATTCGCAATACTTTATTTATTTATTTTTATTGGTCGTTGACTTGCTTCCGGGTCATCGTACGTGTAAACGCAGACATCAGTTATGGAGTGTGTTCTTTTCCTGCGCGTTGATCTACTTCCGGGTCAGCTTGGCGAATACAATACAATACAATACATGCTGATTTATATAGCGCTTTCACAACAGCGGCAGCTGTAACAAAGCGCTTTACAAAACAGTTAACATAAAGTAATATAATAAACACAACACATAACATAAAACACGGACAGTCGTGCAGTCCTAACCACTTTTCCGTCACACGCTTTGTTGTTTGAAGCAGTTTGAGATGAAAGAGGAGAGAATCAAAGTGTCCTTTAACCAGTGGATCAGAGACGTCATGCTCAAAATGTGCACACGTCGGCTACAAGCTAAGTTTCAAAGTCAACAAGAAGCTGTAGCATCCATTGACGAAAAAAGAGACTGGTTCACTTCTCCTGTCCCATGGAAATCCATTTCAATTCCAAGCGGCGACTCACGGTTCCAAATACGCATCTGCGCTCTTCGCCAACGCTCCTCTCTCCTCATCCTCAACTTCAGCGGCCATCCATCCAGCCGCACCAACGCATGTTGTTAATGAATGTTGACTGTCGTGCGCGGCTAATTTGAGCGACTACACACGACCTCGGAGGAGGAGAGAATAATGGAGGAGGACTTGGAAAACTTCTTGTGATCAAGAAATGTCGCTCAGGTGGACATTACGCGCATGAAAAGCGACAAGGTGGGCATACACCCATACACTAACATAATAAGCGTAGCAATAGCAAAATGGACACTGGCTCCAACACGCTCACTTTCTCTACTGTTAATTTTCTGTTTTGTAAATACGCTACTGTAGTGCAAACCGTTTTGATTCTTTTGAGAAGTAAGAAAAGCATTACATAAATTATATTATTATTATTAATCCTAGTAGTAGTCATCGTAGTAGTAATTGGTCATGCAGACCTCCAAATACAGTGAGAAACTAACTTGGCGGGGAAAGTGAAGCTAGCATTTCAGGGAAAGTGAAGCTAGCATTTCTATATACTCTACCTGTACTGTTGATGTTCTTAGTTCTTACAATAATGACTTTATGTAACACAATTTTAAAAAGACATCACAGTTAGTAAATGTGCTGCTGCTTCCTGATGTATTATTATTATTATGTAATATGGAATACAAATAATGATGACTGCTCTGTACCATCACTCATGTTACATTTGTTAAAAGTTATTATTAATTAAGTCAAAATTTCAAGTATTCATTCTCACAATTTATCTTTGCAGGTTGACATGGAGGTAATTTCTCTGATGACTGAAGAGCAAATGGGCAAATATATCACTTCCTATGGTGATCGAATAGCTGTCCTTTGCTTTTGTCAACAAAAAATGTCCAGGGGTGATAATGAAATGCTCCTCCAAAGATTGAGAGACAAAATAAGATCGAGGAAAAAAGGTGTACTGGGTGGATCTCCAAGTGTGCTCCAAAACCTTGATGAGAGAATGGCAAGATTTGAAAATTTTATTGGCTCTGTTGTTCATTTGCACTTTTGAGATGTAAAACATCTGGCATAGTTAACCACGTGAAGGGCAGTCTGCAATTGTTTTCCATTTGTGTATTGTGCATTATTAAAGTGCAATCGATTCCGTGTTAGTTCTCCATTCCTTCCATTTTCTGCACCACTTATTCTCATGATGGTTTCAGGCAAGATGGGAGTTTTCAGTTTTACCCAAAGGTCTGAAGTTGTACATTCCATTTAAAATGTTGAGATTAATGTTTGTAAGATTTTGTCAATGTGAATAAAATTTGTTCCAAATCATTAACATTTTTTTTTAAACACAAGAAACCACCTGCTGACGAAAGTGAGGAGTGACAATTACGCAGTCATCATTTACATGCAGGTGAAAATTCAATTGGGATGATGTACAATTGTGTAGGAATACTCCCCAGCATCCACGTTGGTTAAGTATTTGTGAATAAAGTCAGGAACCAAGAAAGAATGTTTATTTACACCAATAATGCTTTGACAGACAAACATGTTATATTGTAGATCAAATATGTTGTCCTTAGACTGTACAGGTAGAAAAACAGCAGATAAACAATGCTTTTAATTATGATGGGTATATATTATTTGCCATCAAAAGTGTTTCAATTATCCTTTGAAGGTGAAGTGATAAAAGAAATGACAATGGTCAAATTCAGGCTTCAGTAAATGTTACTTCTCACACCAGTTGAGGAGCCGTAATATAGTTTGGTCCAAACACCAAGCAATACATAGATTGCTGTAATTTATAAAGTGTATGCAGAAAATTGGTGAAGATTGCACGGCTGTCTGTCCTATGTGTTGTGTTATTTTGACTTCAAAATTGCGCCGTGAGAGTGGCTGCCTTTCCAGTAGCTCCTATATTTTGTATATTTTATATTCTTCCTTTCATAAATTTGCTGCTGTGAATTGGGAATTTCTCCATTGCGAGTCTAATAAAGGTTTTCTTATCTTAAAGAGTAGCGGTGAGGGCCTCTCTGAGGTGTAAATACAAGTTCGCAGCCTGAAATGGATCTTTTGGTGGCATTAGATCGGACTGGGCCATTAAAAAAAGCACACAATGCAAATACATCTGGATCACAAGGCATGGTCAAACGAAAGACACACTGGCTTTTGCACAGTTGAACTTGTTCATTGTCAACGGGGGAGAGGAAGTCCCTGGTACCATAAAGTTCAGGTAACGTATACATCACGTTGGGCCGACCACTGGGGACATTCATGTTCTTTGAGGGCCTGATGAGATGGCTGTTCCAAACTAGGGCCGTGTCATCCAACTCATCCTGTTGAAAATAATATACAGACAGATTAAATAAGAGTTGCACAATCATATCGGCTTTTATGAGCAAGAACTTTTAGCGTGAAGCTGCTTTTTTGTCTCACTCCTCCCTTCTCATGTGTACCACATCTCCCCAACTTTTCCTTCACCTTCACCACACACCATTATCTTCTTGGGTGTTCCTGTCCACTTTCCCATCAACTCACTCTCACATACAAAAATACACATTTAATTAATGAGTCTATCAGAATGTATGAACTCACCTGAATAAGTCCCATGCAACAAAATTGTAGGATGTTTTTGTCCAGAAATCCACCATCAAAGAAGCCATTGTCTCTGAGGTCTGTGAAGAGGGATAACCAGAACTCCATGCACTGGCTGCGAAGAAACCGCCACCAATATTCAATTCTTTGATTGGCGGTGCTGGCTCCATCCAAGTAACTGTCAAGAGTGCTGCCTGGCGGTATTGGCACGAGGAAACGCTGAAAGCCTTTGACGTGACCATTTTCAGTCCCAAGATCAGCTCGAACGATTCGAGGACAACCCCCCAAACGGTGCACAACGTCGATGTAGTAACCCCCAATCACCTTCGGGTCACTACTTGTTATGTAGGTATTGAGCCACATTATTTTCCTTGAAAACCCATCAATAGCCCCATTGATACAAATTCCAAATGGTTTCAGTTTGTCATAGGAGTCCATGTGCCATATAAAATTTGGCCCTTTGGAGAAGTAGTTTCGCCGTCTCAGACGTCTTGCTTGCCTTAACGACACTCCTCTCGGATCCAACTCTTTCAGGACCAGACGAACGTCCTCTTTCCTGACAATAAGTCCATATTCTCTGCACTTACTGTGCATCCACCTGTAACCGTGTAGTTGTCCGGAATGCTGCAATTGGTTGCGAATGAAGTCAACCAGGACTGCCAAGTCATTGAACGTTTTCCGACGAAATAGTCCTCTTTGGTTCAGCACTCGCTTCAAATGTCTTTCACTTATTTGGAAACCGTACTTAACATCAAGAACAGATTTAATGTCTTTGTATTTCAATCTTTCATTGCGAGATCTCGCATTACTTTGCGAGATCTCGCAAAGTTTTTTTTTCCTTCCATGTCCCCTTAGGGGCTCCGTATCACACACATGGCATCCTGTGCAGGTAAAAAAAATAAAATAATTGGACAAACAATGTAAGCAAAAATATGTATTGCTGCTTGTGGCCATTGGAACTTGTAAAACACAGCCAGCTCCCAATAGGAGCTTAAAAAAATAAAATAAAATAAATAAATAAAAGAGTATGCAAAATGGCAGCATGAGTAGAATGTGGAGCCAGGAAGGTGGCACACTTGGTGGTAAGTGTATAGACTTGGTTACATGCAGCTGTTGAGCAAAGATAGCAAGAGTATTAAGCATGAGCCAAAGTTTGAGCAAAATCCATAGCCACCTGATTGACTGCCGATATGCATGCATTTTTCTTTTTATTAATGTCAGGGGAGATACCATATGTATGTAAACATGATTTGTTTTATTTAATGTTTATCAGCATTTTTGGTGAGAATTAGAGGTTTTTAACAATCCCCCCAATGCATTACAATGAGCATAAATTGTGCGTTGATTTTTGCTACTCGTGGTCACTACGCCCCGCAAATGGCAGGTGTAGACTTAATATACAACTTGTTTAAATTAGAGCTGTCAAACGATTAAAATATTTAATCTAATTAAAAATGCAAGTGTCATAATTAACTCAAATGGACTAAAAAATTAATTGTGATTACTCACACATTTTTTATAGTTTCTGAATTTCCTCTTACATTTTTTTGTCCTATTTTTCCCCCATTTTAATGCTCTTATCAACATGGAATCATGAATCAGTTTTCTATGTGCCAAATGCAAATATTTACTGAAATAACAATTTCGGTTTTCAATTTTACATAAACATTTTTCACTTGGTGCAGTTATTCACACATAATCTCTCACACAATATTACTGTCCATCAATAACGGTGAAAAAAAATATTTTGTCACACAACAGCTGCTTTAACAGCTTTTTTTATGAAATCAAAATAGAGCAATATAACATTGTAAAGTGCACATCTAAGGTACACTAGTAATCAGCCTATAGTGGATTTAAACCATGGTTGCATACTTCCTTTTTCTCAAGTTTGCTTTGAACACAGCAGTCTGTTTCCGTTTGTTGAAGAATAACAAGACACCGGACACCAGTGTTCATTATGTGCCGCTGTATTGGAAACTGCTGGTCGTACAAACAAGCACACGCACTTCCCCCGTGCTGCAGGGGCAAACCATTCCGAAGGAGGGGGGGGGGGGGGGTTCACTCCCCCTAACACAGTCAGGCTATGTTGATTGTATTAGTCCTTCTTGCGCGGAAGTCTCTCTACGGTTTTGTGTAGACCTCATTTCGAATGACTACACTTGGTTCGATGACAACACTGGAGACGGTTTACTTTCACTAGGTCGCTACCACTGTAGCGCACAGTCACTGTCAGACGAACACAGAGAAGCTCCACCCGCTCTATTTACATGGACACAGAACACTGTAACCTTCCACACAAAATAGTTCCAAACAAGTAACAATCGCGTCAGTGGCATACATCGTATACCTGTATGATACAGAGAGAGAGAGAAGAACAGATAACTTTGGTCTTGTGAGTGGAGCAATATGGCAACTTTTTAAAAGTAAACTTTCCATTCATAAACTCTTTAAGTATCCGTTTTCGGTGTCTCACGCTGCCGTGGCTGGCAAAATGGACATGGGCGTGGACTGCTGCAGCGCTTGTTGTTTTGTTTCTGGTGTATTTATAGAGCAACGTAACATCCGCTTGTGACGTGTGCCGCGTTAATCTCGCGAGAAAAATTTTAATCCCGTTAAAATTCATTTAAATTAATGCCAATAAAAATGCACTAAACTGACAGCTCTAGTTTAAATAGATATAATACTCCATCTTCTGATTGGATTGGTGATCGGTTTTCAGCTCGCTGAGGGAGTTATCTCGCTAGCTGGGATGAAAGGGAAATGGATTGTCCCAGCCTGCAAGAGTTTAGCGTGCCACAGTCCTGCATAGTTCTTCGCCTCAGTCTCGTGTCATAATTACAAGTCCAGGATTCCACAATTGTCTTCAAACAAGTGTGATGTATCTAGAGCAGGGGTGCTCAACCTTTTTTGACCTGAGAACTACTTTTCAAGCCAACCTAGCTCCCCATGATCGACCTTTTACCGCACATGCACACATACACACACGCACGCACGCATGTCATGATAAGCAACAGCTGTAACAGCCACTAACATGAATGAAACAGAAAAACAAAGCAGATACAAGACAACACTGAGTTTGTGAAAAGGAAATAATCACTGCCTACCTTAAACCTGACGCGGAGGCATGGGACGCACCTTGGCAGCATGTTTAATGCATGAACGTCATATCGTAGCTCACGTGTACCATTTTAAAATGCTGCGACAGGTGTTCCTTATTCTCATTCTTTGCCAGCGCCATCGGTGAGTTGCAGATGAAACAATTTTTGAATGAGGGAAAAAAAAAAAGGTACATCGCAACAGCTCTGTTCGCAAGCTGCTATTGCAGACTGATGGCCCTTAACAACTTCCCGTTATGTAGGTCACGTGCCACTGTCAGTTAGAGGTGGCTTGCTTTTTTTATTTTATTTTATTTTTAAATTGTTTTTTTTTGTGTGTGTGTGAAAGTGAAACGATTAGAATGCTTAGGGTACAGTGTACAATCGCACGCCTGTTTTGGACGGTTTCATTACGATTTCACTTTTACAGTGACTTTATAGTACTGTGTCAAACTCAAGGCTGGGGGCCAGATCGGGCCCGCAACGTCATTTTATGTGGCCCCCCAAAAGAAAACAATGTGTGTCAACTTGCACGAACCTTGCTAAAAGCTGTACAGAAATGTGAAATTGTCATGAGTAATGAATAATGTTGAGATTTTGCAATCATTTTGTTACCATGTTGACGCTCTCTTGAAGAATAATTGTCAAACAATTAAACATTTTTGTGGTTCATTGTCATAACGGCTCTCCGAGGAAAGACCTCGCTCTCAAGTGGCACTGTCATGTTCCGTTTGTCGTTAGATTTGAGGGGACTTTAATTTTGGCAAAACAAACCGGAAGTACCTTGTCATGTTGCGTATTTGGTTAGATTCTACGACACTTTAATTTTGGTAACACAAAGCGGAAGTTCCTAGTCCAGTGAAGACCTCATGATTTGTCATCGTTTCTCGTTTTCCTCTTGAGTATATGCCTTGGAAAGCATCGTCTGTAAGTTGAACCCTGTTTAGACTGCACTTTCATGATATCTACCAAACCGTTGCTTCAGTTTCAGCATTGGAAATGTGCAATATTAAGAACGATTTTCGTCCGTTTTTGCTATGCTACATTAGCGCTTGGCTATCCATATTAGCATATGGGCTACTGCACGCTAGTTGTTGCTATTTTCAATGTTAACCGTGCATATTTTGGTTATTTCTGTTCCAAGCTTATATTGCATTTTGAAAAGTTAACATTACAATGTACAGTGGTGACACAGGGACATTTAATTTGAACGGTGTGAAACATCCCCCTTTTTGTGTTTCTATTTCTGTGTACAGTTTTACAAAAATCTAAGGAAAAAGAAACTAAAGCTCCATCTCAACATTGTGGATCCTTGGTCTTTTTTCATTGTTCGCTATCTGTCTATCTGTTCACGTCTCGGACACGGACAAGTAGGACAGAATAGGCACACCACAAAAATGAGTTTGACACTTTACAGTGACTTTACGCTGGACTCCAATTTTTATGGAAGCCATTTTGATAAAGTCATTCAGACACCACTTGGTTTTTGGTCAGCCAATAAAAGACTCTCAAAACACTTGCATCATGTCTGTGCATATTTGGGGGAAAAAAGTGTCGTGAGGACTTGCACACAGCTGATGGATGCACTAGTGCAGTCAGAGTCCACAGTAGAGCATCAGCGCCAGCAGCCATTCCTGGTTTTGTATTTTTAGAAAGGGTTGTGACCTGTTTCTTGGATATCTCCATGTCATTTATAGATGTCAGTGACTGTCTTAGTTTACAGACTTCTTCTGACAAGGGCATGTCATATCTGGAGAAAAACAGGTTAAAAGCATCCGGAAAGTCAGCACCAATCATCCTGGTGAGTTGTCTGGTTTCACTGGTGGACTTGAAATTGGCTCCCAGAGATTTTATTCCTTGCCATGGTGCTATTAGATCCCCAGCTTTGCGCCGATTTGGTATTTTCCTTGTGTGCTGTATTTTGGCCTTCCTTATTGGAGTTTTACTTCCCTGGAGACAACTTTCTACTCCTAGTGGTCTCCACAATATTTTTATCAATAATGCACTTTTTTTTTTGTTAGCTATGGCTTGTTATTGGGGTAAATAAACACTTTTTCTGTCTCTTTCTGTCAAAGAAAGATATGTAAGCGACACTGTCGGTTTAATGTCATTACAAATTGTAGTCCAAGCATTCTTAGAGTGAGGATATACTGTGCTGTTGTTCAACCATATTTTTACTTATTCTCTTCATCTTCTCCTCCCAACCCAAGTGTTAACATTAAGCACACATTGGGAGGAATCACCACCACGGACATTGGAAAAAATAAAATAAAATGCTCCAGTTACGGAACCAAAAGAGAGGACAATGACAGGGTTTTTTTTAAATGCCAGGTTATCACTTCATCTGCTCTGACTTAGGTCTGAATGTCTGCACATTTGACAGGAGCATAGAAGGAAGGGGAGGCGGTCTGCAATGGTAGTCCAGCCTGAGATATTTCAGTCTCAGACACAGTGCAGCTGTTTCTCCTCTTTTCCGATTTTGTGTCTTGCTTTTCGTGTCAAATCTCCGGAGCTCAGCTGGGATGTCAACTGGTATGCGTCCGTAGGAAGATAAGGAAGTCACAGCTGAAAGATCCTCTCCCCAACTTCCCGGGTTCCTCCACCCCATGACAGGTGGAGAAGTTTGGAAGCGGCATTGCTTCTTGCCAAGTTAGAATCAAGTGAATACAAGTTCGCTGGGTCACTGGCAAGTTCACTCAGATGGAGATGAGAAGAAAAAAGATCAGGAACTGTGAAAATAATCAAAAGCTCTTCAGTACAATGATGGCGAGGACTTGTCGGTTGTTCACGCACTGCAGCGCTGCCATTCGATGTGGCTAGAGCCTAGGGCTAACTGATATCTTTTGCGGTTACCGCCGGATTACGGGCCTTGGTTAGAATTAGGTAGGGGTGATGCTACGGTCAACGTTGGAGTTATTGTTAGTGTTCGATTTTCGTGAAGGGATCGGCTTATATTACGGTTTTGGTTTAGGGTTAGTGTTAGCTGATGGTTACAATTGCGCTTCCAGTTACGTTTAGCGGTTAGGGCTCGGGTCATTGAAGCATCGATGCATTGTGAAGACGCGCCAATCACTCAGCACATCCACAACAGCAAGATCCCAGAAACTTCCGAAGCTCACCCAGTTCCCGGCGATGAGGCCCATGCCACGCTCTCGCTTTCTCTGCTCCATTTTTGTCCAGTCTCTTCTTTCTTTCAGACTTTTTCTTTCAGACAATTCTTGTCATCACCACTGCCATTATCATTCCATTTTGTTTGCAGCTAAATGTTCACTCTGACCTCATCTCTCCCGAAAAGGATAATTACCAAACGGGGACACCGTGTTTTAACAATGATTTTAGAGGTCAATAGCTCGTTCACGTTTTCCTGGTATTTTTGCCCTCTGCTGTGAAACTTTCCAGTGTTCCTGTTCGTCCACCCCCCTACCCGGCCAACCCCTCCTCTTGGTGCACACACACGAGTCCATAGAGTGATTACTGTAGGAGTAATCACTGTAATCCCATAGTCTCCCAGGAGTTGGCAGGGCACCCTCCTTCTTTTGGAACATTGTGTCCATGAAGTCCTGTGTAAGTAGCGTGTCGCAGACGTGAGTGTGGAGAATGTGGCATGGTTGAGCAAAATGTCACGCTATTGAGTTTGACCATGCTAAAGCTTCATTTTGGCTTTCAATTGATCAGCAGGGCAAACGTTTGAAACATCACAGCGACATTTTGCAAGGAAGAGACATTTGAAATTATTAGCAGTTCAGAGCGTCATCTTTTATTGACATGGCTGTCTGAGAATACCCACCTCCGTTAATATTCAGAACCGGGTTAAGTGGGCCGGGGGAACGAGTTAAAACGTCCCCATGCGTGTCCATGTACAGTTGAGTGCATACAGTAGACTTCCAAAAAGGTCACCGCAAGATGCAATTTTCAAGTGAATCGGAACAGGAGGATTTTGCCTTTCAAGTAAGGGACAAAAAAGGATTTTGTTTACATTCAGGCAGCTGGAGACATTCATTAACGACTGAAACGTCACAACATGTCTGCTAACGTTGCCCCAAAATCTACGCTATCCGGACGAAACGTTAATTTGCTCTTTGTTGGTCTGTCACTCGTGGAGCTCGTATGAACTGGGCTCTTGCTTCAATTTTCTTTTATGCTCTAGCCTCTGACTTCAGTGGATATGTTTGGTCGAAGGATTCGTGTTTTGTTTGAAAGTGCCACGCTTACCATTCCTGCTTTTTATAAAAGCCAAGATCTCGCAGCATATGAGACAACACTTCTGCACTATATTAAATAAAAAACAATGGTCCTTCCATCGATGTTGTTTTCTGAGTCAACCTTCCCGACTTCTACAAAAAACTAAAAAAAAAAAACTATGTACCGTAGTTACTTGGCTGGACCACGTGTCCCCTCCTACATTATTATGATTGAGTCTGTGCTGGTCAGCAGGATCCAGTCTTTAAATGATCCTTGGAGCTGTGTGAAGTCCTATACTGCTTCAAACAACCCATCGTTGCCCCCAGTCCATAAGAAACCTGGTATATCGGCAGTCCGGACTGGACAACGACTTCATCTTCAGTTTATAAACACAAGTTTGAGTTCACTTCATCTTGGAACAACTCGACAGCACAAGGACCTACACTTGATCCTGTTTGGGGACTCAACAGCCTCATCCCTGAACCTCTCTCCTCCTAGCTCCTCCAGCTCAGTGTCTCTCTTGTCAATCCGCCAGTGCATCTACAACTTCCTGATGGGCAGGATACAGTCGGTGAGGCTGCCGGGGGAAGCCTCATCATCCATTTTGTACACGCACCATCAGCAGTGGGACCTCTCACGGATGCGTCCTCTCTCTGCTGCTCTTTTCCCACGACACAAACCACTGCACTTCAATGCACAGCTGTCAGATGACACCACAGTCATCATGCTTCATCAACAGGAGTGACGAGTCTGCATATCGCCAGGAAGCGGAGCGGCTTTGGTGTTTACAGATCCGAACCCGCTGGATCAATGCAGAGACAATATGAACTGCAGCTCTTAGGTTTGGTGATGTTCCGCTGAGCTGCTTTTGAGTTGGTTACTGGCTTTGATGTGATAACATTACAAAACATTACAGCCAAGAGTAAAAACAAGGGCAAATCTGAAATCAACCCCCCAAAAAATAATCTTGAAAAGTTGACGTGCAGCTCTGATAAAAAAAAGTAAACATTTGTTGACTTTGGAAAGGCAGAATTTGTGACACAGCTCTTTTATTACTTCTTCCGATTATGCAAGCGGTTGTAAATAGCTCTGTGCGAACACGTGTTTACGTCTTGCTGTCATTTGATTTGTTTGCATGAAACGATCCTAACAAGGAGGTATGAAGATGACAAAGCTGCCATTCACCGTGATGGCAGACTGAATTCAATCTGACACGTCTGGCCCATCATGAGCATATTCATTCCTCACGAGCACCAATCACTGCCCAAAGTGGCAATTTGAAGGCGCATTTGGGGAATATAACTCATGTTGTACGCGCCTCCAGGTTGTCACAGAAATGAAGCACATAGGTGCAAAGAAATGCTTGAGCCTCTCCATGGCTCCTGGCAGCGCGCTGGCATGGCCCCGGATGCAGGAATGCTGTGCCCATCTGTCAACATGGGGCTGCCTTCACTGGCAGATACCACAGAGAGGATTTTGTTACTTGGCCCTGAGTGCATTTCATAAGCTGGCCTGGATGTAGCATGAGGCCTTGGAGCTCCAGGAAGATTGCGAACTTGAATAAGACCAAGTTGTAAATGCGTGCGTGTGTGTGCATGAGGACATCTGTCTAGTAAATACACTTGTTTACTTCTAGCAGACTTTATTGAGCTTCCAAGCAACAAATGCCGAGCTGTGCTGCATGCTCATCTCGCTCTCACACCTTCTCCTTTACCCCCTTGCTCCGCTCCCATCGGTCCAATACTTATCATGAATGGTTTTCTCTATGCGGGGTCCCGAATATGCACAAACTGAGTGACGTTTCTGTCTTTCCTGCCCTCTTTTTACCACTCGCTCACACTTACGCACGCACACACACACACTGCTGGGGAAACAGTGTGTTGCTGTATCATGAATTTGTTGCAGGGGGCAATTTGAAAGACCCCTCTCATACAGTCCCCAGTGAAGACAGAGAGAGCAAGCCGTGAGAGGTGACAGGAAGAGGGTGCTCACTCCCTTACATTGCCCTGTGCATCTATGTATCGGATTTAAGCTTGATTAAGCCTCCCTGTGTGGAGTTTGCATGTTCTCCAAGGGCCTGCGTGGGTTCTCTCCGGGTACTCGGGTTTCCTCCCACATTCCAAAGACGTGCAAGGCGGGCTGATTGAGCACTCGAAATAGTCCCTAGGTGTGCGTGGGAGCGCGGATGGTTGTTCGTCTTTGTATGCCCTTCGATTGGCTGGCAACTGGTTCAGGGTGTCCCCCGCCAACCGCCCGAAGACGGCTGGGATAGGCTACACCCCGCGACCCTTGTCAGGATGGGCGGATCACAAAATGGATGGATGGATAAGTCCAATAGTGCACTATTTGGACAATAACAAACTGAAGATATTTAAAATCACAGTGATGTGTATGAGGTTTCACAAATACACGCCTTTTACCATTTCAGAATAAAGGACATTTGGTTCGAGTATCACTAAGTTACCATAATTTTTATTACTGGGACAAAAATACTGCTTGAAATCTGGAATCCTCAGACAAGACCAAAGTCATACCCATGTTTTGCCAGACGTTCATTGTGGCCACATTCACAAGTTAGTTTGTGGATTTTGATGCCTTCACTTTTGTCTTCAAAAGCATGTTCCTTTAAGTTCAGATAGTAGTTATTCATGACGAAACTGCCAGGCTTAAAATGGCAATATGTGCCATGAAATTTGTTTGACCTATTTCTCCCGAAATCATTCGTAACTGACTTCATGATGTAATACAAACAATGTGATTGCTTTGTTTCTGATCCTTTTCGGATATAAGCACACACTGGGCCAAATCGGCCAAAGGACAACATTGTTTTCCTGAGAAATGACTTCAGAGTCAACATATGGAGAAGTGAAGGAGCAGATTACAATCCAAAGCATCATGTGTCAAACATGGTCAAGGCTATGCACTGGCATAGCTACGTATGGCCGCTTATTAACTCACTTGTGTTTACTGATAACGGCTGCTGACAGAAGAAACAATGTGAATTTTGAGGTCTATTGGCAGCTTGTTACTAAGAAAAGAAAAATAAACGTTTTTCAATGGCTAAATCAGTGGGCTGATATTAATAGATCAGGGAGCACCAACGTGGTGCGCCCCCAAAGAGCGTGGGCGTGATCTAAAAATAGCTTGGCAGTGATGGGACATTGTGGTTTTCTAAGAATGTTGCAAAGGGATCATTTTCAAATGTGATCATCGGCATAGATTGATTTAAAAGAATGATAATAAAGTATTGCATCTTGCTGTTCATCTGTTTCCCATTTATTTTGACAAAGTACTATGTTTGCCTTCACATAAAGTAAATTCATAGCATTCATAATAACACATTATAATAAAATTACTGAAAATAATTTGAGCAGATGTGTTCTTTCAGAAGTATGTATCAAACTGGGTAACCCGTCACTTTAATCAGTATACAAAAAGTAGCTCTCAGTTTCTGCCACCACCTAAAAAAATGGTTACCCCTGCAATAATGCATTCATTTCGCTTACTGGATACAAAAACTCTGGGCAGCAAGCGTGACACACAAGCATCAAGTGATGGTGACTGCAGTAAAAGCCTGGAAAAGCAACTCAGAGAATAAAAACAGAATTGTGTGATGTCTTAGAGATGCATTTTCATCCAAGTCATTAAAATGATATATATAAATAAATAGATAAAATAACAATGCCAACTTGTCCAAATACTTCTCAATTTAACTTTGATAATGTACATGTTTTTTTTTGGTATTACTATTTATGAGGATTCCGCCAAGTCATGTTCCACTCACATCTTGTTGAGTGTCAATGCTGTGAGTGTCCCTGGCTGTCAAAGCCTGGGAAGAATGGGCTGGAACAGACTTGATTCTGTCAGAGACAGTTCGTGTGCCAAGATGACGACACCGTGTTCGATGTTCTAAATACTAGGGGTTGCCACCCAATTAAAGAGTGGCGAAAATGGGTGCGGAGCAAGTCAACAGTGTGTGTGTTTGTCCGGAGACTTAAGACATGATGGAAACCACAGGGCCCATCCTTGACCATGTGCATAGACACCAGTGCTCAACTTTATGTCCCCATGAACTATATGTGGCAAGCCTGACCTGCTAATCAAGCCTTATTATTACAGTATGTTTGCCCTTTTGTCTGTAACAGGTGGGCCTACTTCATTTCTTGGTAGACTGGATCAAAAGGGGGCACTTTAATGATTTGTTGAAAAAGAGAGAGAGAGAGAGAGAGAGAGAGAGTGAATACGTAAACCTTTTTAAATGAAAACAAAAAGGTTTTCCCAGCTGTAAAATTACTTACCTCTACATGGACATCAAGAGAAAAAGGGAAGAGTCAAAGGCGGGAGTTTCACTTAAAAAGAGGCAGTGTCACATTAATTATTGAAGTAGTTGAACACGTGAAAATGTTCGTTCCACCCTTTGACAATGGAGGCTATATTAAAAGAACACGTCAGGTATGGATCATTTCACAGATTTTGTGTCACTATAATACATTACAGTACCTTTTTTACTGTTGCTTATGGACAATTTAGTGTCCTTAGAGAACCTAACATGCATTTTTTGAAATGTGGCAGGAAGCCAGAGAACTGGGAGGAAAACGGAAGCTTTACAACAGTGAGGCAGATGTGCTCACCACTGTACGTCGTGATGCCACCTCTCTTACGTTGTGATTCCGGGTCTATTTACCTGAATTTCCAAGTACTGTATGAATAGGTTATCATTCTGTGTATCTATTGTGTAGGAGTGGTAACATCACATATTGTACAAGAACAGACTTTTCCTAATCCATACAAATTTGGGATTGACTCTATCAATTTACATTTTACTGCATTTGTTTTAACATATTATAATATGATGCTGCCCTCTTGTGGTCAAAGTGTGTACACTGTTTTCCAACCTTTACCGAGCCAAGTCATTCAAAGATAAAACATTAAAAAGAAAAAAAGTGTGTGTGTTCACCAAACAGAAAAACCACCCCAAAAATGTAAAAAGTGCACTATGTAAACTATTATGCTCTATGGGCAAAACTATGAAAGGAAGTGCAGTTTTGGTGCAGAGAACGCCTAAAGCAATTTCGACTGAAAGTAAACAGAGTCCATTCACAACCAGGCATATACAACTATCTATTTTCTATATAACAGTCGTGCTCATTATGTTCAAATATAGACAGTCAATCGTGCGACATCCCTCCATTATTTGAGCCGCTTATCTAAACCAGCTATCTTCGGACACCCCTAACTGGTTGCCAGCCAATCGCAGAAGACGTAACTTTAAAGTGGCCCGCGACAAAAAGTGAGTTTGACACCCCTGATTTAGAGTATTCAAATAAACTATGGTGCATGTTTTCAGAATGTGGGAGGAAACCGCAGGACCTGGAGAAACCCCACACAGGAATAGTGTAAATGTGCAAACTCCGCAAAGGAGGGACAGAGCCTGGAATCGAACCCTGCACCTCTGCACTGTGAGGCGGACGGGATAACCACTCACCACTGTGCCTCCCATTTATGTGGAATATAAAAGGAGGTTTCATTGATTTTTAGTGAATATTTTTGTCTATCTGTGATTGACTGGCAAACAGTTCAGTTCCGCCTCCTGCCCGAAGACAGTTGACTCCACCTCACCCGCAGCGTTCGTAACCATGAGCTCCTCGAATAATGGATGGATATGTTTGTCAGTCTAGGACGATATTCATCCTTGAAAAGACTCCTACTTCTCCAAAATGACTTGTGAAAAAAAATGAGATGTAGTAGTTAGAGGCCTATGCTTTCCTTTAACTAGGTTTTGATGGTGTGATTTCACGTTTTTACATTGCCCTGACTTCACCTGAAACACAAATGTTACATGATAATACTTTTTTTTCTTTAAATTATTGCCAGTGTTCGTCTATGTGTGCCCTGCGTGTGTGCGTCTGTGTGTGTGTGTGTTTGTGTGTGTGTGTGTTTGTGCGTGTGTGTGTTTGTGTGTGCGTGTGAATGGGTGTTTTTGTCTTCAATGAAAACCACATGGTAACCACCAAATAGGAAGCAGCGACATACTCGCACCCGATTTGACTCACTGTCACGACTGAAAACATTACTTGTATTCGTAGTAGAAGTAGTTTCATGTTGGTGACAGTTTGACCCTGGAACAAATTACTTTTTGCTATATTATCATGGGAGTTGTTTCATTCAATGCAAGTAATCGAAACCAATGAAACAATTGTGGAAAAATCTTCTTGCTTCCTGTCGATCACAGGTGTCAAACTCAAGGGCCGGGGTCCAGATCTGGCCCGCCACATCATTTTATGTGGCCCGCGAAAGCAAATCAAACATGTCAACTTCTACCATGATTACTGAAATCTGGACCAAACTTTCAACTTCCCATATGTAATAAATAAGAGAGATATTGTTATTCTTGACTTCTTTAAATGTTTTCACAGTCATAACGGCCCTCCAAGGAAAACGAGTTTGACAGCCCTGCTGTAGAGGCATATTTTACCTAAAAATAATTATTTTCTGTGACCAAAGAGGCATTTTACTTTTGTTATAAATCCCCGTTGAATATCCTGTCTGCATATGTCAACAGTTGGACAATTTGTCCCTTGAAGTTCACTCAGCAGCTCATAATCTACAGTGCGGTATTCCACTACTAACCTCGAACGTCAGCTGCAGGAGGACGTAGACAAAACTAAAGCAGATGCAGGGTGAAAGTCATCCTGTCCGCTCCCCAAAGGGCCCCAAACAACACCTTCAACTCGGCAGAGTCCTGTGTGAAGTCTTGCCAAACTACGGCCATGACCTGGCAAGTGTGTGAAAAGCGTACATGGCAGCCGATGCTGCTGGCTGCATCCCACACAAAGCAAATGATGCACAGACAGATGGCACTTCACATAGCTGTCGCAGTCCATTTTCTCTTACAACCTGACTCCAGATCAGTGGATACTTCAAATTACAGCAGTACATTGTGATAAATGTTAAATTGGCTGACTTGGGGATGACCTTTGCCGCAACACGATAGGTGTGAATCAAGGTTATGAACTCCGGGGGTGCTCAGGCCCTCGTCAGAATATTACAGCTTTATGAAGGTAAATAATTTTTTAAAAGGCTGAAACAGATAAACAATTGTCATGCTCTGCTTGCAACACTTTCCCAATTAATTAATGAATATGGCTGTCCAGCATGAATCTTTGCCCACCGCTGTGTGCAGGGGCATGGCAACAAAATCTGGGCCCCACATCATAAATCAGGAACCTGACGTTTGTAGAGGGCTCGGAGATTTGAGTGCTGAAGGATATATTTCCCGGTGACACATGTCAGGGAATTTGAAAGAGGGGGCCACATGAGACTGTGTACTTTCTAACTCCTAAATGTATGACAAACATGCCATGTCCGTTGGGCCCTATTTTCATTTTGGCGCAAGTCTAGGGCAAAGCACAGATTAATCTTTGGTGGAGTTTTCTTCATTTAACTCAGTGAAAATGGATGTAACGTGGCATTTGTGCCTTTGTGCCCCATTAGGGGATGCAACGTAAGGTTTTTCCGGCCAAATCCTAGCGGCATCCTTCATTTGAATCAAAATCAGGGTGATACAGAGTTTACGCCCAAGTATGCCATGCTTATATTCCACAAACAGAAATTAAACCTGGTGCAGTACATGCATGACAATGGTATGGAAATTTAAACGGATGATGTAGTCAGTCGTGTGTGTGTGTGTGTGTGTGTGTGTGTGTGTGTGTGTGTGTGTGTGTGTGTGTGTGTGTGAGACGTGGAATCGGAGACCGCCTCGCACCTCCCAATCGTACACCGGTGTGTGTGAAGCGTGCCCATACTGACAGGGGTGCTATTAAAATATTTTTAGATTGATAATGATTATCATTCATTCAATGAATTGATTTCTACAATGATTCAGAGGGATTGTCCCACGCTGTTGTCATGTGATGCACCGAAGCTGCCTGCGCCTCAAATAAATGCACCAAAATCACATTTGGGCACCTGCCCTGCCAAAGCCACCACCTTATAGTCAGGCAATCTACTTTTTGTTACCTAATTGAGAGATGCAGCATGGGGGCAGGGCAGTAACGCCCAGTGAGGCATTGCCTGTCTCCTAAATTCACAAACACGCCGAACTAGATCACTGCCCTGGCAGGAAAGATGTGTCCATTTATAAAGACCAAAAAAAGGCAAGACCGACAAAGTATAACAAATGACGCCAGTTACAATAACCAGGGAAAAACAAAACTAACCAAAAAACGCTTGCACTAGTCAGGGAAATGTTAAAGGAAAATAGCTAGTCATGAAAAGACAAGAAGATAGCCAAAACCCAAAGGTTACATAACCGAAACTAAACTTCACAAAAATAATGCTTACTAGTAAGAATGCAAAAATGAGGCGAGAAAATACAAAAAAAAATGTGAACAAGAAAGATCGTCTGGAGATTTCAACACTTGGAGACAAAGTCATGAGGAATAATCCGACAAAAGCTTGGCAGCTTGACAGTCCTGAAATACATGGCGGATAAATATGAACATTGTCAGGAGGTGTGCGCGCTGGAGGGAATGCCCCCCTCTGTCAACTGCTGGAGACACACATCAACAGAATCTTGACAGTTTTGTGCCATTAAATTACAGTTATTTTTGTTCTTGTTAACTGACTGATTTAACTGTTAATTTGCAAGCTTTGGATGAATTTTTAACAGTATTTTACAATTATTGTAAAAGCCAGTAAGATACTTTGGAGCCCCTAAAGTGACATGGAAAACCAAAAAGAAATAAGTTTTCTTGTTAGGATGAGAACGTTTTTCATCCTATTGAGAAAACGGTCTCGTCCTAATGAGAAACGTCTTTCCCCACGAGTGCTAGCTTATTTTCCTACGTGAGCTAGCTCCCTGTGAATGCTAGTTTATCTTCAACTACATCAAAATAGTGTCGTCGACCAACTAAATGAAAGTCAGGTGAGGATCATTGTTTCATAGGATGAAAGAGTTTCTCGTAAGGGCAAGATAGTTTCCCCCGTTAGGATAAAAAGCTTTCTCTTTAGGGCGAGAACGTTTCTAGTTCGTATGAGAAATGTATTTCGGTTTTTTTCCATTTCATGTCTGGGGTTCTGGAAGATAGTGCTGTAAACTCGCCATAAATTTGAAGAAATTTCTTACAGTATACCGTATGTCTATGCAAATTTCTCCATTGTGAGACAAATAAAGGTTTTATTATCTTATGTACGATGAATTGGGACGGAGGATGATTTTTTTTTTATTTACATGCATTTAAAAGAACAGACTAAGCAAGGAGAGAAGTGGGTTTTCTTCCGTCTCCATAATCGTCCCTAAGGGGGTCAAGTAGTGACCATTTCGCTGATGGCTGACAGAAACAGACCTAACCTGTCTTGTGTGTGCAATCAGGTTTACACTATTTCAGCCCAAATCTGAAATATCCCGATGTGCCGCTTGTCTCAGGCCTGCGTGTTCACCGTGTTTGTACGCTGGCTGGAGTGACTTCACTTTGCTTCAAGCAGACAAGAGGAAGGGCACTCACCATTTAGGTAAAAATGTTCAGGCCTCAGTAGCGCCATTTCCAAACATGACAAGAATGCCGATACAAGATGAAAAGTTGAATGTATTATTATCATAGTCTTAAATCTTGTTTTTAAAGTTTGTACCTACCTTGAAGAACTCAGGCTGTAGGATAATGATGGTTATATACGAGCAGCTGCTTGCTGGTGCGGTATGCTTCCATTTCCATATGATCTAAACTGTCCGCTAGCCAAATAATCGATTGTGGCAGCCCAAGGTGAGAGTAGTTATTGCATAACCTGCACGAACTGGGTCAGTGCCTAACATTAAACTACACTGAGGAAAATGGTGTGTTGAATTTTATTTTGTCAATTGCCTGCACACAATACACTCATCTAGATTTGGAAGCATACGCTAATTAAAAAGATAAGATAAGATTACCTTTATTTGTCCCACACTGGGGAAATTTGCAGTCTACAGCAGCAAAATTGGGTGGTGGGGGGAGGACAAAGTGTTTCATTGCACAAAATAAATGTTTCAGAAAGAACTGTATCTAGATCCAGATGATTTTATTCCGGGCAACCACTTGATGAAATTAAATGGAATAAATTCAACACTCCATTTTTTTAACACTTTTTTTTCAGTGTATGTTATTCACGTGCCATGCATAAAATGTCTCCGATTAATGCAGATAATGAAACCTGAATTTGAAATGTGTGTGCGTGCGCATTTGCATTCTTGTGGGTGGATTAGGACCTCCACCCACCCAATTGAACCTCTTGCCACCCTTCGCCACCCCAGGTAAAACAGTTTTGAACCGCCCGTGAGTCATCCTATATTTGTTGAATAACTATCATAGATTGACTCGGGGCCAGTGTCCAAAGTATATGAAGATACATACAGGCTAGTAAGGTGACTGAGTAACAGCAACATTTTTTTGGTAACATTATCCAATTTTTTTCTTTGTTTGTTTGTTTGTTGTTTTTTTTTTTAACAAATTCACTGAAAAAACAATATACTCTCATTACTATTTTGTACGTGCAAGAGTAAAATGTAACGTGTGACAACCAGTAAATGCCACACGCCCTCACACGTGCGCACACCAACACGCTCAAGCACATACACGCTCAAGCACACGCACGCACACACACACGCACACACACACACGCTCACACGCACACACGCTCACACGCACACACGCGCGCGCGCACACACAAACTCGTTTTAAAATACCCACGCATTGGCGCGGCGGAAGTTTTTAAGCAAGCTTATCTGCATCTTTATCTGAGCCGGGGATGTGCTGCAGAAAGACAGGTCAAAGGGGACGAAGCATTGGGGAAATGAAACACATGCCAGACGTTCAATTTACAGTCGCTCCAACAGTTTACAAGGCAGCTAACAACTAAATATTTCATTTTGTGCACGTCTCGAACGGATGCTTGCTGCGAGTTTGGCACTTTTGACGAGCGAAAATGTGGACAGCGTCTCGGGTTTACGTTATTGGGCCAATTATTAGGACAGTGTTGACTCTCAGTGCGCCTCGGAAGGATTCCACGTCCATTCATCAGCTGCGGAGGCGCACAAATAGTCTTTAAAACTATAAACACCGTCCTGGTCGGAGCCAGGGGGACCCATTTAGCCCGTGGCTGCGCTAAACGCCGCAGATAAAACAAACGATAATACTGTCTGTCTCCTGGCACAGTCTCCACTCGCATTAAGTAGCCCGATTCGTACACACACGCACGCCCACTCACATGCACACACGCATACAGAGTGACAGCAGGACATACGATTTACACATCAGTGCACACAATTTGCACACGTCTGACTTCTCAATTAGGACTTTTTGTTGATTCTAATTGGTTAATTTGCCAATAGATTGTGGGTGTAAAGTAATCGGAGTACCTTCATTGGCGTACAAAAAAGCGGGGCCATTTTTAAATTCAAGATTTGAGTAGCCTACATTTCTCTCCTACATTTTTTTTCACTGTATAGTTAACAAAATGGTGACTGGGCGCTTTAGCTTTTCGTTGAACTACGTTGTTGTGGTAACACGAAATAAAAGAATGAATAAATAAATAAATGCGTGTCAGATAATTTAAGTGTGTGTGTGTGTGTGTGTGTGTGTGTGTGTGCGCGCGCTCGATGTGCAAAAATACTGTTTATAAAAAGCAGTTTGTAAAGGATATGTAGAGTCATAGCTTTTAATTCAAAAAACGAGCAAATAATATTTTTATCATAACCAGGGGGAAAATTCATAACATCTGTATCTTAATGTTATATATTGTGATAGTTCCCATTGCTTCATTTATTTTTTTCTCATAGATTTTTGATTTGGGTTTTTTCGATGGGGGCGGGCGCTCGATATTTAACTAATTATCTATATTCAAGGACACCGATCATCATGACCATTTTGTCCTACCCCAAATGTAAAACAAGCCAAAGGCAAATGAATTGAAGGCTGATTGGATGGTTTAGGTTGTGGGTGTCACGTATAACACTTCGGTGGGATAACTGGGCCGGCAGCGTGGGTGGGTGTAGGTGGTTTTGTGTGTGTGTGTGTGCGTGTGTTTGTGTGTGTGTCCCCAGGTTTGTTGTCGTCTGTTATCACGTCCAGATAAGACCGACAGTGGCTCCAGCATCTCTCGGAGGCAGACGGCGAAGTGTGTAGCTCGTGGTTTCAGGTTCCGTGTTCAAACCTTTTGTCTGCTCGATTTCTTGACCTCTTGGCTGCCCCATTTCCTCGTCCACGATGAGCGACGAGATGACACCCAAAGTGTGCAGGCACATTAAACCTTATTTGTCTCATTAACGCAAGAATAACGCAACACACTGCCACTGTCGTTGCAAATATTTTACATTCTCTGACAATAATTTGTTTTAAAGTACATAGTACATTCATTACTTCCGATTCCATTTAGACCCACAGAGCAAAATGACACATTTGGTCACCTTGGCAAAAATGAGCGCTTTAAAGGCAGGATAGAACGCTTCATATGTTTTACAAGCATGGACTAAAATTAATAAATATAAAATGATCATTAAAATGCTGTCATTAAATTCAATTAAACGATATATTATTGTTGAGATAGGTCTACAGTATTTGTAAATTAAGTCATTAGAAAGTGAAATGTGCAAAACGGCGAATAATCTGGTCACTAAAATGCTTATGTGACGAAAATTAAAACTTGTTTAAAACAAAATCCACCGAATGTGTCCTTTTCATCAATCAGTCCCGTAACGGTTTACTCAAAACATTCAGTACTTCGATCGGGTCACAATTCACGCTGAATATTCAAAAATAAAGTTGTCATTAAAATATTCTCTCAAATTTTACGGCATATTTTCCACTATGTTCGAATCTGGCTGTTTTATTTGGTTAAAGCGGGGTGTGTTTATAATATGGTTGTGCATTCAGATGGAGCCACATCATTCGGAGGCCGGAACGCGACGAAATGTGTCAATCACTTGAGTTCACGCATGAAGTGATAATCACAGTAAAAAAAATTGTATTTCTCGGCCGTGGACGTAAAACAACCAAATTAAAAAAAAACAGCAAATACGGCAGAAGAGTGTTGCCTTATTGGGCCCTGTGAGGACATTGTGGCAGATTTTAGTTTGTTTTGACTGCGTAAACCCCCTCTAATGATTATGCAGCAGAATACGAAGCGATCAATGAATAAAGAATTCGTTTCCTCTTACTTATGCTAATTGTCCACTCCAAAAATCATTTTTCGTGCAACAATAAAAGACGCTCATTTTAAGATTCTTATTTAACCAAATTATTAGAAACACCCCTAAATTAATGATCCAGTACAAACAATGAAATGAATGAAAGTCACTGAATCCAAAATTTTCTTGCATTTGTCATCGTGCAGTTGCAAGTGCAACAAATGAGAGCCTGGGGAAAAGATTAATTCATTCCAGGTCCCTCTTGTGGGGATTTCAAATATTTGGTTTCGTCTTTCTGTCTTCTCAGCTACGGCAGGGGGGAAACATTACAAACAGTTAAAAGCGCAGTCCTCCGTCATAAATTCAGAAATTAACAACCACACCAATAAACGCATCGATGAGTGAATATCGGTGTCATTATCACTGTTTTTTTGTGTGTGTAAAGGCAGACTATTTATTTCAACCCTTACTTGGAATGCCAACAACGTGTGCAGTGTATCGGCCTACCTCATAAATGATCTGTTGAGTGGCGCAGTTTATTGTAAAGCGTTTCACTTGGTTTGCCGTGGATGACAACACAGGGCCCAACATGTGTCAGAACTCAATCGTGTCAGTTGGAATGACACCACAGGGACCACGCTGAAAAGGTTCCCCAGCCCCCCCCCCCCTTGCCTACTCCCACACTCTTCGTGCGTCATTACGCACGAACGCGAGCGAGCGAGCAAGTGAGAGAGGCCAAGAAAAAAAAGGTGTCTGCCTTTGTCGTTCAAAATGACTGAAGATTTCACCGAGGACCTGTGTGTGTGGTATACCAAAGCAATACTTGAATCGGGTAAACATTGCCGGGACGAATAAGGACACTTGTCGTCTTTGCGTTGCTTCCGCATGACAGTTTAATAGTTGCTGGCGATGTTTTCGAGCCCCACCAGCACGTCCACTCCATTCTCTGTCAAGGATATATTAAACCTGGAGCACAGCCATGAACTCATGTCTTCTTTGGAGCTTTCTTCTCGCATGGATTGCTGCAGCGCGCCCACCACCACCTCTACCCCAACCTCCTCATGCTGTTTGCTGGGCCGTCTCAAGCACGAGCCTCTGCGGGACATGTCCACGGGGGTCCCGCTGTTTGACGAGGATCTCCACCATCAGGAGCCCAAATTCACTACGGCCGTTTACGGGAAACCACTGACGCAGATGGACGGAGTGAAGGAGGGAGCGTCAGGCTTGTTCGGTGACAAACATGCAAAAGGTGAGTTCGTGATTCAAAACAACAACAAAAAAAACAAAAAACAAAACAAGGATATGTTGCACAAATACTGTAAAACAAAGCGCAGCTTATTATACAACATATGATGCTTTTTTTCAATATTATTGGCTACTTGGAAGTGAATAATGCAAGAGGTCAACTGTAGGTGACTTTTCACAAAAAGTGCAATTGAATACTATGAAAGTCAAGACAACGTTATAAAAAGTAAAAGTACACGGTGTAGTGACAATCCTCTGAATGTAATGTTTAGTGGGACCCTTAGACCAATAAAGTAACCTGAACCCGCTGAACTTGTTCATCAAATTTGCTACAACATGCAGTTCTGTGGGGGAAAAGAGACCTCTACAAAATTAGCATTTGATGCCAACAAACCTTTGAAATGAAAAAAAAAACTTCTGGTGTTAAGACGAGGTTGTTTTTTTTTGTAAACGACAATGACATAAGCATAGCAAGCAGCATTGGCTCCAAACATTTCTCAAATTTTGGCCCAATGTTTAAACTTGCAATGCATGGTCTCTTGTTTTTCTTCCAGATCTAGATCATAATGGTAATGTTAATACGCACACAAAATATTATGGTTATTATTAATAATAATAATGATAATAATAAACATGAACACATTTAATTTCATACATTTTGTAGGACAAGCCGAAAATCGGAACAATTGCTGGTGAAAAACGTTACAAAACAGACTAATTATATTTCAAATGATTTTCAATTTTTTGTCATTCAATACTTTTTGGCCGATATTTTCCCATTTATTTGTTTGATTTTTTTCATCTATGCAATCAATGGATGATCATCCACAAAAGTACAGGTTATGTGCAATTCTTATCGATCCATCCACATCCACCATCCCAAACGTTCAACCGCTTATTTTGTCATGATCATTCTTCTTATTGCTAACGGGCTTCTTTTTGTGTGCGTTCTTTTCTAATTAGAAGAGTTGAGTCCTCCCGCCGAAGCCGCAGAGGGCACGAAACCCGACGATCCGAACCGACCGAAGGGCCGCAGACGCCGTAAGCCGCGGATCCTCTTCTCCCAGGCGCAGGTGTACGAGCTGGAGCGCCGCTTCAAGCAGCAGAGGTACCTGTCCGCCCCGGAGAGAGACCACCTGGCGGGGGTCCTCAAGCTCACCCCGACGCAGGTGAAGATCTGGTTCCAGAACCGAAGGTACAAGTGCAAGCGGCAGAGGCAGGATCAGAGCCTGGAAATGGTGTCCCTCCCGCCGCCCCCCAGGAGGGTGTCGGTCCCGGTGCTCGTGCGGGACGGCAAACCTTGCGTAGCGGCCGAGGCGAGTCCGTGCAACCCGCCCTACTGCGTGGCTCACGTCAACCACTTCGCCTACAACAACTACCCGCAGTTTAGCGGCTACGCCAACGGCGTCTGCGGCACAAACTATGCGTGCAGTTATCCGGCAGCCGCCATGCAAACGGGATCGTCCAGTAACGGGAATTACGTGAACTTCGGCGTGCACGGGGAGCTCAACAACGTGCAACCCACCTTCCCCACGTCCAACAGCGGAACCTCGCTACACGGCATTAGGACTTGGTAGTCGGCTTATACCTACCGAAGGCATGCAGTAGTATTATTAGTCGTGGGTCGAAACGTTTTCTTTCATTTGTTTGGATATTTAACGATGCCTGTTTGTGACACAAGATATTGTCATGGGTTGTTGTGGCATGAGAGCAAACCCTAATGATAAATTAATAAAACGAAATACACACATGTGATGTGTGTCTTTTTGACACGTTTTTAGATCGTGCAGTGTAAAAATATTCAAAGGAAGAAATAGGTGAACGGGCAAGCAACGTACTGCTTATTATTGCGTAGAGGTGTTGAACTGCACTTTATCATACAAACAGCAATTGACTCTCACATGAAGTAAAATGAGGCAACTGAAATATTAGAAACACCTCCCAGCTGGTTTTAATGTCGTATGTTGGTCTCAATGCTATGATGGGCGTAATATCCCATTCAAGGTATTGCAATATTTTTTTTTCTGCTCGGCGATTATAAAATTACTCTTGGGAAAAAAAAAACACTTGTATATCAAGACAAAAGGACCCATCCATTGGACTAAGAAGAAAGTGTCCACGCTCAGCCCTCATACACATGGCTTGTGTCGAGTTAAAATGTTCAAGTGGCTATTATGAGGCTTCATTCAATGTGCTTAAATAAGGTTAAAAGGTTGTTAGTAGTTTACATATTTTACAGCCTGCTGTCAGCCACATGTACACTCACTCAACTTGTTGAATGGCTGCAGCCGGTGCACGGATGCATAGCTGTACACCACATGCCCTTGAGTCGTACTTTCATGAAGGACAGACTTTTATTCTCTTAACCCAAAAACTAAAAATAAAACAAACAAACCCTAAAACGTGATTCAAGTTCTTTCTGGACAACACTACTAAAGATGTAAAATAAGTATTGTATGATTGGGATGGTGAGGGGTAAGATTTAAATTAGGATCATACAGTGCAATAACTGTTAAAACCTCACTGAGATGTATTTAAAAAAAGAGCACAATTAAAGAAAAGTTACAGTAATGTAATTCTTCTATTTGTCTTTGCTCATTCCGGAAATGCCAGTAAGTTGCCCTTTTCTATATTGGTCTCTTGAAAGAAAAACAGTTCAGACAACCAGATGCTCTGTCAAAGTGAACCTTTCTTTATAGGAACATGTTGGAAGACGCGGGGAAACCAACTGCTTCCACTTTACATCACTGAATGACACTTAGTCGCCTCCTTTGTGTATCTTCCCACATTCAATAACTCCATGACACATCTCGACCGTCCATATACAGAGTGACTATCTCGCAAATAAATACGAGTAAATCTCAAATGACGGCAATGTGAGACTGTTGCGACGAGGTCACGCAGCTCCCCTGGTCACGCTCTCCTACGAGGTGGTGAAAAGGCAACGTCAGATAACAAATCCCCACACACCAAAAATATCTTGCACCATCACCCTCGAGCCACATTGGAGAGGGGAAAAACGGTCAGGACAGAGTTTGCTTTTCCGGGTCTTATCTGAAGAAAGACAGGGATGTGTGCTGCTGTCTCGGCCATTCACGTACGCTCACAGAGACAAAGATATGTGCGCTTTTTCAATTTGCAGGAGTAACAGGTGCAATGTGAGCCATACAGTGCAACAGGAGGAAGATTGTGTTTGAAATTTCAACAAGACTCATGAAAGAGAGAAACTGAAGGATCATCACTGTCGCATGCACATCATGGCTCGGAAAGCAGTGTTACTTTTTGAATGATTCATTTTTCAAACAAATCGATAACGTTAGGTTTATTCTTGTTTTCATTTCCCGTACTTTATGAATCTTTCGTTAGCTTTCGAGTACAGTTGTGGATTTTGTACCACCAGTGGTTTATATTGGCGCGACTTGAGAGAACAGATTGCACATACAGAAGCTTAAGACGCACATTAGGCAATAAGTTCACCCCTGTTTCGCTGCGGCGAGGTTGCATGTTGGAAATTGTTTGTGCTCACTTGGGGAGTAGTACTCGAATGCCTTCATGGCGCGTACACCTCAAAAGAAAGGAAAGAGTCTTTTCTTGAGTATGTAGAGCACTGTGGCGAGGAAGAGGGCCAGCGCGAGGAAGATGAGCAGTTTATCAGTCAGCTCCCTGCGGTTGTACTTGGTGATGAGTTTCCTCCCCAGTTGAATGGTCCCAGTCATGGTTTTAAATTCATCGTTGGTCTCTTGGATGGTCCTGGATGAAGTTGCTGGAAACGGCAGAGACGAATATTTGAATACAATGTAAAACCAACTGGCTCAAAGTCCAGGAATTCGATACTTAATCACATCATTAACTCATTCACTCCCAAAGACGTTTATAAATGTCTTTTTAGACTTGGTCCAGGATTGGCTGGTACTGAATGAGTTAACAAGAAAAAAAACAAAAGAAATGAACTCGGTCCAACCTAGTGTCGTGATCGTCTCCTCGCTCTGATTAACCTGTTGGGCCATCATTCGACTGATGCTCATCAGATTTTTTGTAATGTCTGTGGATGTCTGGGCCAGACCTTCTTTGGTGGTCTTCCTAAATAATACGATAAGAAAAGGAAATTGTGTCCATGAAACCACGATTTGAACTTGCGCTATTGCAGTAAACATCATAATGACCGTAAATGCAGTATTTGTTGAAAAAAAACCCACTTTGAATCCATAAGTGCAAAAAAGAAATAAAAACAGAACCCTCACAAACCGAGGACCCTCCAGTATTTAGATAAACAATAAACAAACGAACAACGGAATGTAGACGGCACCATTGTAATGCGAAGAGATTCGCTCGAACAGTAAGAAGCCATTATACAACTGTAAACTTTTTTCCATTTATATGACAGTGAATGACAAAAAAAAAACATAGCTTTGTTCCGTCACATGCATGTACACAATACCTACATTACATGTCCTCAAAAGTCAGTCATTTTGTTTAACTGCTATTTTCTCTCGAGACGGAGGGCCAAACTTATTTCTACACCAATACTACAGATAGGACTGTTTAAATAATACTTCAAACATTGTCTGTGCAGTATAAAATGACCCATTTGAAGTCCATTAATTGCTGTGACACAAATTTGGAGTTGACGAGCAAGAAACTGGAGCTCAATCTGTGGAATGGATTGTGGTGCTGCTGGACGAGTTTCAATGTGCTCCAGCTGAAACCCGACTCCGATGCGTTCGCTGAAAGCGACACTCTGTCCCCTCACCTCTGTCTTGCTCCGCTATCAGCTCCAT
This sequence comes from Hippocampus zosterae, assembly GCF_025434085.1. NCBI lineage: Eukaryota > Metazoa > Chordata > Actinopteri > Syngnathiformes > Syngnathidae > Hippocampus > Hippocampus zosterae. The sequence continues at coordinate 12,060,956 of NC_067451.1, forward strand.
TAAGCAGCGCCTGCTTCTCCATATTGTCGATTGACAATTTGCTGGCGAGGTTGGACTTCCTCCAGGTAGTCTGATTGCTGCCAAAAAAAAAACCGCACACACATCAAAGTCCCTTCAGGACATAGCCATTGGAAGGTGTGCACTGGGGCAGAAAAGTCACAAAAATTCCATTCTTTAATTTTCTGTAGTGATTGCCCCTATGTGTATACTCTTTTCCATAATAATAAAATAATAATAATAATATTAATAATAACAGGGCGGCACAATGGTAGACTAGATTAGCACAGTGCAGAGGTGTATTGTTTCGATCCCGGCTCCGTCCGGCCTTCATGTGTGGAGTTTGCATGTTCTCCCCGTGCCTGCGTGGGTTTTCACCGGGTACTCCGGTTTCCTCCCACATTCCAAAAACATGCATGGCAGGCTGATTGAACACTCTAAATCAGGGGTGCCCAAACTTTTCGGTCGAAGATCTACTTTTCGATCAACTAACCTCACGGGATCTACCCTTACCGACGTGTGCGCACACACACGCACGCACGCACGAACACACACACACGCTCGCCATGATGAGAAACAGCCTGAAACTGAGGCATGCGATGCACTTTTGTAGCCTGTTAACTATCATGGCTCAGAAGTACCATTTTAAAGACCCTCCTAGATTCCTATTCTTTGTCCGTGCCCTCGGTGAATTGTACACGAAGCAAACTCTGAATGAGAAGAATGACGCTAAAAGATAAGAGCGTAGAGAACAGCTCTGATCACAAGCTGCAATTGCAGACTGCTGAGCTCTAACAACTTCCGGTGACGTAATCAGGCGCCACCGTAAATTCAAGATTTACCTGCTTTATTTTATTTTTTTAATATTTATTTTGTGAAAATGAGACTGCTAGGATGATTAGGGTGCAGCGTACATGAACACAAAAAAATATGTTACGAACATGTACAAAGACACACAAATGGTTGTTTGTTTTTTTTCTCCTAGACACTCTTCAGATCTACTTGGGACCTGTCTTCGATCTACCGGTAGATCAGGATCTACCTAATGGGCACCCCTGCTCTAAATTGACCATAGGTGTGAGTGTGAGCCCGAATGGTTGTTCGTCTTTGTATGCCCTCCGATTGGCTGGCAACCGGTTCAAGGTGTCCCCCTCCTAGCGCCCAAAGACAGCTGGGATAGGCTCCAGCACCCCCTGCGACACTTGTGAGGATAAGCGGATTACAAAATGGGTGGCTGGATTGTTCCCATTAGGGATGCACGTGAGCTGAAGCCTATCCAAGAAACACGGCGCACCCTGGACCAGTGGCGGTTGGGGGGGGGGGGGGGGGCAACGGGGGCCAGTGCCCCTGTAGCACCGATTCTGCCCCCGCCCCCGCGGCCCCCCCCTCCGAGCGTAGATTACGCAGTCGTGCCGAGTCGAGACGCGAAAGGTGGAACTAAAGTGCGTGATTTAACATTCTAGTGGGAACATTTAGTGCGCTGCACCACTTAAAAATGAGCAGGAAAATGAGAAGCAGTCTGCAGAGAAGGAAATTACCACGACACGAGTGCTATTTGCGTGTGTGTGTGTGTGTATGTGTGTGTGCGTGTGTGCGCCTGTTTGTCTGTGTAACTTTTTAGTCTCCCTTTTTATTTTAATTTTTATTTAACAGGATCAATATATAAGCCCCAGCCCGGCCCCCTCAGTGAAATTGATCCAGAACCGCCACTGCCCTGGACTGGTCGCTGGCAGGGCACACATAGAATAACAAGCATTCCCACTCACACGCATGCTTGGACAATTTAGTGCCTTCATTTAACTTACCATTCATATTTTTGCAATGTGGCAGTAGTGTGTAGTAATTCAATAATAGCTCGGATAGATATTTCAGTTGGACAAAAAAGTTACCTCAGCATCTGTTTCCTGTGTCCTTCTACCTGACTGATCAAGGCCAGCTTGTCTGACTCTTTGTCCTGCTCCATCGCCATCTGCTCTAAATCCTGCCACAGAGACAATGAAACATAATGACATGGAACATGCAAATAGTCTGTGTTTTATGAACTTCTCACTTGTATGCGCAATCGTAGATTGTGAAAACTCTTCTTCACGTCAGCGTTGAGTTCTGTCAACTTGCTTTGAGGACCTCTGCACTCGTTAATATCCTAGCAGAACATGACACATGGCATTTTTTATCAGCAAAAGAATACAGCCTCATGCTATAATAGAACAGAGGACAAAGGTTCATTATCAAATAACAGTAAGGGATAGATCGATCCCAGGCATCCTTTATTCCATTTTTATTACTGCAACAGCGAATGTGAACATGTGAAAAAATAACAGCCAGATAGAACATAGTGGAAAAATTAAAAAAATGTTTTAATGACAGTAAACGCGTGCGTAAGGGAGTTAAATTGTTCGGGGTTGCAAATCCCTGATTTGCATGCCCTTTTATGGCGCTTCTGACCCCGTTGCGCAGCTCATGCTGCCCTGCCCTCTCTCAGCCCCATTTCCGCGCAAACGCTTATAAATAAAAACTTAACGTAAATTTTCTCTCAGCAGTTTATGAGGGGATGAGTTATAAGGCCACAATCGAGGCAATGTGTCTAAAGGGCAACCTGCACAGATAGGCACATCATATCAAACAACCGTTCACACTCACACGACCACTTATAGAGAATTTAGCATTCGCGTTGAAGTTAAACCCACACAAGTTGTATGGGGGGAGAACATGCAAACCTCACACAGTAAAGCCGGTGTCAAAATTCGAACAGCCTCAGAACTGCCGATTATCACACATCCCATTTGTTCCTCTGATATCAAGCTGGATCAACCAATTACTTTACCATAAAAGGATCATAAGAGGGCGGACGGGCAGTCCAGTCGTTAGCACGTAGACTTCACAGTGCAGAGGTACTGGGTTCAATTCCAGCTCCGGCCTCCCTGTATGGAGTTAGCATGTTCTCCCCGGGCCTGCATGGGTTTTCACCTGGTACTCCGGTTTTCTCCCACATTCCAAAAACATGCATATCAGGCAAATTGAACACTCCAAATTGTCCCTAGGTGTGACTGTGAGCGCGAATGGTTGTTCGTCTCTGTGTGCCCTGCGATTGGCTGGCAACTCGTTCAGGGTGTCCCCCGCCTAGCGCCTGAAGACAGCTGGGATAGGCTCCAGCACCCCCCGCGACCCTAGTGAAGATATAAGCCATTAGGAAGATGAAAATGAAAAAGGATGAAAAAAGATTACTGGTACAACTTATAGGGAACGTTTTAATCGTTCTGGAATATTTCGTTGTCGCTGTCGATTTAGATGAGCTGTTTCACGCAACTGAAAGCAGAAATAATTCCCAATTTAAAAAAAAAAAAAGCTCTTTACAGTTGAAATAATAGTCCATATTTTAATTCTCTCCTCTTTCATCCAAACTGCTTCAAGCAACAAAGCGTGTGACGGAAAAGTGGTTAGGACTGCACGACTATTGGAGGTTTTATGTTATGTGTTGTGTTTATTATTTTACTTTATGTTAACTGTTTTGTTAAGCGCTTTGTTACAGCTGCCGCTGTATTAAATATGCCCCCCTGCCCCCCACGTAGTTAACTCGTCATCATACAGTCGCACAAACTTCACAAAAACATCCCTGAAATGAAAAGATTATAGACCAACCATATTCTGACACGCCGCCAATTAATAACGCTAACTCAAAATTCGCACCTGAATGAGAGCCTTGACTTCCAGGTCATATTTTAATATTTCTTGCTCGCATATTCGGACGTGGACGTCGTGAGACGCCATGTTGACAATGTCACGTGACTTAGTTACGGCAAGTAAGAAGGACAATTTTACCATCGCCTTTCGTCTCGTAAGACCACCAACGTAACCCAATGTAATGTAAATGTATTTACCTTTTCGGTTATTAACTTAGTTTCAGCGGTCAAGTTAGTCGAGGAAAAACAAGTGTAACGTAAGAAAATTAAGCATTAAGCTGTATCACCTATAGTATCTATTTCTCTCTCAAAAGTGAACATATGGCATTCAGGATTTGCAATTACTGTATTATAATAAACAAAATAGTCTAATTAGCCAGCAAAACAACATCAAAATTAGCACCAAAAGAAAAAAGAAGTTGATTGAATTGTATTCTGAAGACAACCAATCTAAACAAAACAATAATGGTAATGAGTCTGTATAAAGGACAGAGTTTGAACCACAACAAATAACATTCATGGTAAGTTTATTCATATTAACATCAGCTCTAAACAATAGCATACAGAAACCAAACATTATTAAGGCTTATTTTTACATTAAAGCACACTCAGTGGGGATCAATTTTAAGAAAGGCCCTATGGAGACTATACAAGGCACGGGTTTGAGCATCAGTCTGTAAAACCAAAGGGATGAGAGTTGAAGGCATTTCAGTACTGTGGACAACAGCATGAAGTGAGGAGAAAGTGGTCCCAGACGATGCAGTGCTGTCTGTGTTGAGAGGAATTCAGAGCAAAAAGTGCACGTCATTTGAAGAACTAAGCAGTACAACTACTACACCATGCACAATATGTTGGCCTTGACATTCCAAAAGTGTTTTACCTGAGCATTTAAGACCAGTGGTAGTGCAGGTACCAGATGGCATCAGTGGACAGAGACGGCCCAAACAGTGGGTTCAGTTGGGCCAGAATGGCTATCAACCAGCTGAAGAAAAGAACACACATGAAGACCAGTGTTCGTCAATGGTGGACATTTACAACTCAACCCCTGGCCTGTGAGTTGCTCTCCTGTGTCCAGGTAATTACGTAACAAGAGCACAAACCACACTGATGGTAAATAATTTAGCAACACAAACCTTTCTTATATAAGGGCAGCACGGTTTAGATTGTCTGCCTCCCACTACTGAGTCTCCAAGTTTGAATCGTGTAGAGTTTCCATATTCTTCCCATACTTTAATGAGGTTTTCTACATGGTTTTCAGCTTCCATTCACACTCCAAAAACATGCAAGTTTAATTGAAGAGTAAATTACATTGTAGGGCGGCCCGGTAGTCCAGTGGTTAGCACGTCGGCTTCACAGTGCAGAGGTACCGGGTTCGATTCCAGCTCCGGCCTCCCTCTGTGGAGTTTGCATGTTCTGCCCGGGCCTGCGTGGGTTTTCTCCGGGTGCTCCGGTTTCCGCCCACATTCCCAAAACATGCGTGGCAGGCTGATTGAACACTCTAAATTGTCCCTAGGTGTGAGTGTGAGTGCGAATGGTTGTTCGTTTCTGTGTGCCCTGCGATTGGCTGGCAACCGATTCAGGGTGTCCCCCGCCTACTGCCCGAAGACAGCTGGGATGGGCTCCAGCACCCCCCGCGACCCTAGTGAGGATCAAGCGGCTCGGAAGATGAATGAATGAATGAATGAATTACATTGTCCATCATTGTGAAAGGTTGTTTGTCTACATGTGTTGTAACCAATGTCAGTTGTGATTGGGTGTAATAAATAAGCGCGATAGAAAATGGACAGATGGACGTTTTGTATTCCTCATAAAAAACAACTCCGGCAAGTTTTAGATTTGATTCACCCACCCACCCATTTTCCAAACCGCTTAATCCTCATGAGGGTCGCGGGGGGTGCTGGAGCCTATCCCAGCTGTCGTCAGGCAGTAGGCGGGGGTCACCCTGAACCGGTTGCCAGCCAATCGCAGGGCACACAGAGACGAACAACCATGCGCGCTCACACTCACACCTAGGGACAATTTAGTGTGTTCAATCGGCCTGTTTTTGGAATGTGGGAGGAAACCGGAGCACCCGGAGAAAACCCACGCAGGCCCGGGGCCTGGGGAGAAGATGCAAACTCCACACAGGGAGGCCGGAGCTGGAATTGAACCCGGTGCCTCTGCATTGTGAAGTCGACGTGCTAACCACTGGATTACTGGGCCACCGTTAGATTTGATTCAGATCTGCCTTTTCACAACCCCACCATTTGCATCTACGACACACAATTCCACAACTAACATGAAATATCTACCCTTATGTGGACACTTCTTCCCAGTCTTGAGCAAAGTAGTTTGTTGTGAAGTATTTTTGCGAAATAAAGACACGAGGTACTGTATATAATTGTACAAAGTAAGACTGCGAAATAAAGACACGAGGTACTGTATATAATTGTACAAAGTAAAAAAAGTCTGAGTAATTACGGACAGTGTTCGCCATGTTTAAATTCCAAAAGAGGCCGAATAATACTTACAACAAGTAGCAGCAAACAGAAGTTAACACCAGCATTGTGATTATCACTCTGTGGGGAAAAGACAATATTTAAGGACCAAACAAACAGCTCAAGGTATTAATGTAATGGTCATACTTATGGGAAGTTGCATCGTCTTTCCATGGAGAGGTTATTTATATTTTTCAATTACCGGTAATATCCTAGACATACAGTACATATGGGAAGTTGCATCGTCTTTCCATAGATGGGTTGTTTTTATTTTTCCAATAAGTTAGAGGGCACAACCTAAAAAAATGGAATGCTGACCTATTCGTAAAACAAAGAAATTAAAAAATTGAGGGGTTTAAAAGATGCGCAAGAGAAACTTTTAGTCTCCAGTGCCTAACACGGACTCTTACTAAAAGCTATTGGAAGCTTATCCACCACTAAATAGCATATACAGAGTACAAGACTAAATACTGCACGTTTTCAATTGTGATCCTACGCACAATACTAAATGTTACTTCAATTTGAAGTTAGCAATGAGCTACTGAAGTGACGCGAGCACACTCACCCTCTGTTCGGTCCTTTGGGGATAAACCAGGGCACCACTCCTCCCACTATGCCCCAAAATAAGGTCATCGTGGACATGGCGATGACAAAAGTTAATTCTGCCATGGCAGCAGTAAGTTTAGAAAGGAGAATATACAGACACAAAACTTCTGACAACTTGAAACGAGTCACCGCGTCACGTGACCATATCACGAGCGAAAGGAGGAAGTGCCAGTGCGCATGTCTAACTCAAGACCCCTGTGTAGCCAATGCACCTTTTTTAGCTTTGTAAAGTTTCCAAACACGCTCACTCACAGATTATTGGTTTCTTCTATTAAATGCATGGTCCAGATTTAAATATTCGAATTTGTCCGAGTTTAAAATCCCGCGTTAAATGAGATTGCACCCGTTTATGTTCCGCAACAACTGATATGACCACACGGAGGCGGAAATGTGCCACCAGCAGTCTCTCTGTATCGAAAGGCATATTCAATATAAGATGCGTGCATTTTCTATAGAATTTGAGACGAACGCTCCAATGTCGTACATCTAGTCTTGATAGTGTCGACTAAAGCCAAATCACTGTTGTGATGTGTCCATCATCATGATAGACCAATGTTATCACAAGTCATTCTGTATTTAAACATGTTAAACATTGTTACGATTGAGATTTGAGAGTATTTAGTCATGTAATTCAACAATACGGTTTGTATTCTTGTCAATATTTTTATGTTGTGTTCTATGCATTATTCATTCATTCATCTTCCGTACCGCTTGATCCTCACTAGGGTCGCGGGGTGTGGGGTGCTGGAGCCCATCCCAGCCGTCTCCGGGCAGTAGGTGGGGGACACCCTGAATCGGTTGCCAGCCAATCGCAGGGCACACATAGACAAACAACCATCCACGTTCACACTCACACCTAGGGACAATTTAGAGTGTTCAATCAGCCTGCCATGCATATTTTTGGAGTGTGGGAGGAAACCGGAGCACCCGGAGAAAACCCACGCAGGCCCGGGGAGAACATGCAAACTCCACACAGGGAGGCTGGAGCTGGAATCGAACACGGTACCTCTGCACTGTGAAGCCGACGTGCTAACCACTGGACTACCGGGCCACGTTCTGTGCATTATTGCTGTATAAATAAAGAAGGATTGTACTGTATATTTCATTAGGTTTTGAAAGACATTTTGGTCGTTTTTTAGTTGGATTCAAGACATTGACAGAGTCCCAGGAACCCTGAATTGCTTCTGTACAGCAGGAACCCAGTACCTTCATGTTTCACAGTTCAAATTGAACTTGGCCAGTGTATTTAGCTGACTAAGTATTCATGTGAAGCATTCTATAATAGTAACGTTGAAATGGTTGCAGTGCAAATATCCTGTATATTGGCTGACGTAAAAGCAAACACATTTGTGACCCCAAAAGGCTGTATGTCGAGTAACTTTAATGTCCACCTCTGTATTGGACATGCAAGCCATCTCATACTAGAAATGCATACCCCCTCCCCAAAGTGGAAAAGCAGCTTGATAAATACCGTTAAAGTCCAAGTCAGAAGTTCCCCTGCTTGGCAAGTACAACATGAGCTGTAAAACCTCAATCTTGTGAGAATATGGACAGGGTCCATTGCAACAATTGACATTTCTCCTTCAAATCATATCCATCAAAGAAAACAGGAGATGAACACACCATTTTATACAATTTATTGATGGCAAAAGATGTTTACTCCTGCATCTTCTCAATGGTCTCCTCCTTGTATTTGCCCTTCTCCTTTCCATCAGCGCGAGATTTGGCCTTGCGCTCCAGGATCTTTTTGCGGTCCTTGTCCAACTTTAGCCTGGTGATGACCACCTATGAGGCAAAGAAATCCGATTAGATGAGGGCCATTCAACTGATTACGACAGCCCCTTGTGTTAACATGCTGGCAAACTGCTAGCCAAGGGCTGAAATTGTGATCTGATTTGCTTGACACTGGCAAAAGGTTGAAAATAGATTCAACCCAATGACAAAGACAAGGCTGGCAATGTCTGAGTAAATGATCGTGCCAGTGCTCCTCTCCTGCTAAATTAGCTGCAGAGCGCTGCAGTTTCCAGTGACCTCAAACAGGATCAACTAGGCAGCGTTGATAAATTGCTTGCTCAGTGAAAAAATTTACAAATCATGACAGACAGCGTGCAACAAATTGTTCAGCAGGAAAATGACTCATCTCTAAGAAATGTAATTGTTAATGCAGCTTAAACATTGGTGTCCTTAATGTGTTCATTGAAAACATTACCTGCAATTGAGGAAAAAAAACACACACAGTGACATCAACAGAGACGCACAAAACCACCAAGTCATCTGGACATCATTAGTTTCACTAAAAGTGTACCAGTTTGAACAAAATTCCTCCTGCAAGGAAAATGGTGTTGTTGTATTGTTCAATTGTAATGTGTGCATCCACATCAGATATTCATCCAACTTTCTTGCACTGCACCGGAACTACCACCACACCAGCGAGCAACAGCTGGATTGCTTGCTGGATCTCATAGTGCAGAGCCCCTTCTCTAAGTCACTTAACCTCAACTCCCTGGCTACAAACAAGCAAAAGCTTTCAGAAGTATTATCATCAACAAAGGTGGGCGAGGAGTAATTAAGAGCAAAGCCACCGTGAAACATAGCCCCTCATTTATCTCATATATCTATTTGTCTATCTATCTTGACGGCAACATAAACACATAATCTACGTAGTTCGTTACAATCTAAACTAAAAACAGAAACTCAGTCTTCAAAGTAGACCTCCGCCCATTTTTTGGTTGTGTAGATCAAATTATGCTTCCAAGTAAAGCAAAACAAATTTAAAAACCAATACAAGTGCTTATTTTTGTTTCCGTTGGCACAGTGCATCGTAATTTTTTTTAATCTGAATTCACTACATTCTACATTTTAAAAAATGGCTTGGTGCTAATAGAAGAGTGAAATATGTTTACATGTGTTCCTTTTTGTGTCTCTAGACGGTGTCATAGTATTAGTGCAACTCTGAATAGTGTTATGGCTTTTGGTTCCATATAAAATTGCACGAAACATTTACAGCCAAAAATGTTAAGGCCAAAATCTCGCCTGTAACTTAAGTTGCTCCATCATTTATAAACATGTCCAAAGGAATGGTAGAAGCTGCAAAGTTTGAGCAAAATTGAATGTACTAGCATGCCTGTGACTCTCGCGAGGAAAAGCGGTTTGGATAATGGATGGATGCACGTACTGTAATAAATTCAGGTTTTAAGCAACTGATGGGTATATAATAAAAACTGCTTGCTTGTCCACTAATCATCACTACTCCTGGTGCTTAATTGGCTACCAATGTAATTATTTGTGGTAATGTAGAATTTTAACTGAGTTGCGTACAGTAAAATATATGAATATTAAATTTGTTTCTACAATCATTCATAATCACTTGCACTCTAATTTTGACAGTTAAGTTCATACTGTGGTATACACTGCTGCCGTCAAGCAATTACATTTGTCCTACGACATGAATGCTAGGCCATATCGGAGACGATGCTCTTGCACTCCCATCTGATGTTATCAAGTATGAGAGTCCAATTACACAAATAAACACCTCAAGGAACATCTGTAGTGATTTAGATGATCCACAATTCATAAACCGTATCTCTTTCAGATCTCAAGTCCGACTTCTCAGTTTCCCATACTACTGTTCGGTGCATAACAGAAAACATTCAAGCACTGACATTCATCTCATATGCACTTGAACAAGTACAAATATTTCACAGAGAAAGCTTTCACCTTGCTGGGATGAATGCCAACGTGGACTGTAGTTCCGTTGGCCTTTTCTCTCTGCACACGCTCAATGTAGATGACGTACTTCTTCCTGTACACCTGGACCACTTTGCCAATCTGTTGGCCTTTGTAGTGTCCACGGACAACCTGAGGGTGGCAAAGCAAACCGTTGGCAAAGCAAATCAAGACTAAGTATTTTTCTTGACAATAGTCAAGCTTGATTTCTATACCTGGACTTCATCATCTTTGCGGATGGGCATGGACCTGACGTTGTACTTCTGACGGAGCTCCTTGGACAAGGGGGAGGACATTATCTTTCTCCTGATGTGTGAGGGAGCATTGAAGTGCCTCTTGCGGTTCTTGCGGCGGGAAGATGTTACAAACGGGTTCAGCTTCATGATGCTGTTAAACAAAAGACAAACACAACCTAACTTGACACCTTTTCGACAGTATAAGCCAGACAAGTAGTCATCATTGAGTTCAAATGGTCGCAAACATTGGTTCACGCAGTCACGTTGCGCAGTATCCGAGCAGATGTCTGAATTGAAAGGATCAAAACAGTACCACCCCCGGATTTCTGGTTAACATACTGTCGACAGATTGCAGAGGTTCGAAAAGCAGCAATTATAGCTGGCTTCATATTCCGTGTTAGCATGTTAGCATAACAGACAACGCAATCAAGGGGGTGTACTGGTTCTTTCTTTCGCATAATAGAACAACCCGGAAATCAGACGACGGAATTACAGCGTCACTTAGTCCGAATGCATCATCATTTTTCTTGCTTTCAGGTTTTAATCACGTCTGTGAGCGTTGATAACATGTGGCTCATTGAGGGACGCTCAAGGAGGCGCTAGCAGCAGACTTAGTCATGCAGTAATCGTTCATGAATTTCGCAACAATATGGGTCTTTATGTGACGATTGTAATGCTTAGAGGGCTCTACGGCATTTTATTTAGTAAAATAGAAGTGTTTTCAACATGGATGGGACGAGATTCGCAAGTGAAACGGTCGCTACAAATCTTACCCTGCCGTGTACTTCTATATGGCCGGCGGAAAAGAGGATGGAGAACTACTTCCGTTGGCATTAGTTCACACTCAAATCTCGCGAGATCCGACGCGGAATTAATCATAAACACAATCCAGCATTTTTCCCGATTAAATCCATTTAGCTTGAATTTGTGAGTTTACTAATAGTGATTAATGGTAAATAGCACGCAAGGACCTGTGGTTATCTTCTCTGCTTTATTTTTACGTTGGATCGTGTTGTGCATGTACTGAGTTTAGACACGAAATATCACCACAAGATAGCGCTAGAACGTACTAATGTACAATAATAAACTCGGAATAAGTGTGTATGATTCATCAAGTTTGATTTAGTACCATCTGAATACGCGGTCACATCAATAAAACTAACAATGACAATAACAAACGTAAATAAACGTACATTCTATCTATCTATCTATCTATCTATCTATCTATCTATCTATCTATCTATCTATCTATCTATCTATCTATCTATCTATCTATCTATCTATCTATCTATCTATCTATCTATCTATCTATCTATCTATCTATCTATCTATCTATCTATCTATCTATCTATCTATCTATCTATCTATCTATCTATCTATCTATCTATCTATCTATCTATTTATTATAGTTACACAGCAATTTTCTTCCTGCGTAAGACGTCATACAACACTGGGTCAAGTCCGGTCGCAGTTCCACCTCTCCGGCTGAAAGGGGGGAAAGAAGGAGGGGGCGTTGGCGTTGCTGTCGTAGCGCCCCCCCCCCCCCCCGCCCCCCGTCATGGACACATCGAGCGACCCGCAGGCAGCATCCCACTGATTCTTCTCTGGCTGGCTGTCTTGGATGCAGTGCGCATGTGGAGCCTGCGAGCAAACACTCCACACCCGTTGGCAAGCCCCGGAGAAGGAGGAGAAGATGAAATGTTTTTCCCGTTACCTTCCGTACATCTTCCGGCCACCGAGCACTATCCTGTCGTCCAGTTGTCACACCGAAGGTAGGTTGGGACACGAAGAGGATCTGTAGGAAGCTTGTTAGTTGTTTACTTTGTGACATACAATATTTGGTCATCTGTACCTCTTGCTGCACAAGTTGCAAGCGACTGCGGATTCAAAACCAGAAGGAGAAGTTGTAGGGACATCTTTGAATGGAAGTGTGTGGTGATTCTGTCATGCTTGAAAATGACTTCATTGTGTTTGTTTTTCTGAAGACCAAGGTGCATTTTCTCTTATGTGGTGTTTGCAGCATGTCAAGAGGGGTAGCAAATACCTTCCACCACTTTGAGTCACACTCAGATAATTTCAGACTGCTAATAGACCTTCTCTTACTCAGTGGTAAATTGCACAAACAGGAATGTCAGTAAAGTGTTTAGGCAAAGTTGAAATTGTGACTATGTCGTCAAATCCAGAACAGGTCTTCAATGAACCTAAAGACAACGCTTTAGTTGTCATGAATTGTAAAAATGAATCGTTTGTCTGTATGTGCTCTGCAAATGTTTGGCAATCAGTCACGGTTGTACCTCGTCTCTTGTCCGAAGTCAGCCGAGATAGGCTCCAACTCACCCACGACCTTTATAGTGGTATATAGAAAATGGATGGACGCAAGTTCATAATGGCAGACAGTTCATCCAGCTGGTGACTGTACTGTCAGACGGTTCAGCCCGCGAGGGTATCAGTGTTTACTATAAGCAGCTGATGACTAGGTCATCATGTGGAGACTGGGCCATTGCATTATTTAGTTTTGCATGGTTGCCCTCCTTCTAGTACGCTCTGCCCTCCGGAAGAAAGAGTGATGCAGTACAGTATGTGTTGTCCAAAGCCTCTAGTCTACACTACAAGACGTGTAAGCCATCGATACAAGTTCACTCGAGAGTATGTTTTTGGGTTCTGAGTTCAAGTCATGTTCATTACATGCTCATCTGCACCCCAACCAACATAGAGCTCTGCACAACAAATGTTGACACACATCACATGTCGACAAGCACCAGCCACAGCATATGTTTGCCTGTCAAGTCTAGTTTTTGATTGAGATGTTCAGACAGATGTCCATTTAACAATTGACAGTGTTAAATTTATTGCTAATACTCGCTAATACTCTATTTGGCTTGAGGATTTGAGTTATCAGAGTCTATGCTGCACAGTAAGCATAATCTTCGCAGAAGTGCCATCAAGCTTGTTATCTTGGGCGACACTCACAACAACAGAATTGTACTCTGCCACAAATGTTTTCGATTTCAAAGTTTGAAAGATAAATTGAGAAAATCAATAAATTGAGAAAATCAGTCACTAATAGCATGGTTGTGGTTATTTGCCTTTTATGCAGGCAACGTGGCTTCAGTTCTCACTCGGTGTGATTTTGAGTGTGAATCGTTGTCTGTATTTATGGGGCCTACGACTGACTGATGAACAATCCAGGGTCTAATCCAGGGGTGGGCAAACTACGGCCTGCGGGCCCGTTGGTCTTTTTAATCCGGCCCACCGAAGATTGGTGCACAATTAAGGTTTGATTCCATTCATTTCGTTTGGACTTGTAATGACAGATATTTCAACACGAGGCAGCGTAGTTACTTCAAGTTGCAGAGCACAGGGAGGGAGGGGAAGACGAAGAAAGAGGGAGAAAGTAATGACCATGGAAGGGAAAGTGATATGTATCTGATTAAACGAAGCGGGTAACAAAGTACGAAACATTCAGGAGACGCCTGGAGTCGGAAAGACTCAAACCTACAAGACTTCGAAAAACAAGGAAGCGATTCTTACTCAGTCCGATTCTGGCCATTTCCATGCTCAGAGTGAATTGCTTGTGGCTCGAGTAAATGAACATTTCCTAGAATGGTTTGATTGTTATCATGTTAAAAACTTTCCGCAAACTGGACCGCTAATAAGAGTCGGAGAGCAGTCAAATGTGTAGAGCGTGAACAACAGGGGGCTCAGTACACATCCTTGAGGAGAACCGGTGCTGAGTGTGATGGTGGAGGAGAATGTTACATTATTACTGGCATACAAAGACATTGTGCTATCTTCTTTATTTTCTATTTCTATTTCTAATGTTTGGCCCGCCCCTCCACAATATTTTCTGCTTCTCATTTGGCCCCCCCGGGGAAATAATTGCTCACCCTTGGTCTAATCTAAGGAAGTAAGACACACAAATCTCTTGCTTCGGCAAACAATGCCGGTTCGAATTTCACGTAGAGTATTTGCCACACCAAGTTTGCAGGAACTTTTTTTTGAAGGTCCTTTGCTTTTTTTTTTTTTTTTTGCTTTTGCTTACTGCTTGCTTGTTCATCAAATAATGATAAAGTGACCCTCTGGGATGTGACATTTAACTGTACAATACTGTATGTGGGATGGCTTTGTTTTACAAACAGTCTCTGGATGTTATGAAAAGGTGCCAACCCACTCGACATTCACTTGCTCAAGATGACCGATGTTTCTCCACTGCTATCCAAATAGAGGAATAAGAAGCAGTTAGCCACGGAAAGCAAATGTGAGCTGTTGACTCTTGGAGTGAAACCTTGTGGAGTATAATGACACAGCAGATAACCTTGGAAATGCCAGGTCCCTGTACGCACACTTCTCTATAATGTGTATGTATGTGTGTGTGCGTGTGTGTGTGTGTGTGTACGTGTTTATGTAAGAACAAAAAACACTCCCACAAATCAAAGCACGCACGGCTGTTAGTTAACACCTAAATTTGGGATTCCCGGTGTGATCAGACCTACCAAGCTTGATAAAACTTATTTATGTAACTTCAACCCCACCCCTGACCTCTCTTCCCCACCCATTCCCCACTCCAACGTGTGCTCCACCATTTCTCAGCATTTATGCCCACTCCAGCTGAGCAGAGTTCGCCCCCGGGAAGATGAGTGTGCAGTTACCCTGTGAGTGGAAAATGCATTACATAATCTTGGTTGTCGACCACATTGTTCCCCATTTATTGGGACGCCCGGGATGTGCTGGCAGCACATGCTGTCACCTGGGTTCTCAAAAACACACACACACACACACACACACACACACACACACACACACACACACACACACACACACACACACGCACACACACACACACACACACACACACACACACACACACACACACACACACACACACACACACACACACACACACACACATCTTTGTTTTTGTTTTTTATTTTTTGGGGCGGGTTTGTTTTTGGTCCACGCTTCCTTCGTTTCTCCCATTTCGGGTCAGCGCATTCAGTCTGGTGTGACGGATTTAGTCTTTCTGCTTTTCGATGGCTATGTCCTGTTTTAAATGAGTGAGAGAAAATGGGTATTCACACCAGTATCTGTGGTACGTTGTCATGTCCCGCATCATCAATCAATCATTTCTGCCTCGATGTATGAAGGGTCATCAAAAACAGTGACACATTATTCCATCACTGCAACAGATGTGTTGCAAGGAAGTTTTTTTTTTTTTTTGATAAATGACTTCCAGTGACATTTTGGTGCCCCCGTGTCAGGACTTGTGGGATTCTGTTTGCAATTTCTTGTATAACATAATTTTGTGAGTAAGCTTGAGTGAGATTTTTCAGCAGTGTGGGGAGGGGTGGCGCTGTTCTCATGCTTTAGGCAAGTTATTCTGTCAGACTCCCACTTGACAGTCAAGTATATGTAGCGCGATGCTTGCAAACACACACATAAGCAATGCATGTCCCCATACATAACCTCTGTGATGCAGTTTGAGCAGCGATACTTGAGGGTAGACAGGATTTAGTTTCCATGCTCAACTATGGGGAACATTAATAATCAATTGGTTGATTAATAATAATAATAATAATAATAATAATGCTCTTGCGACGCGGGGGCCCAGTCTCATTCGGCTGGGTCGTCGCAGTGCGTAGAGCCGATCAGCTTCACCAGGGTCCGCCAATGACCACGGTCATGGGCCAGGTCCGCTGCATCCTCCAGGGTAAGGCCCTGGTGTTTGAGATCTTATCTGATGACATCAAGCCATCTGGTGTTGATGATGTTAATTGGTTGATTAATTGTTTCAAATATTATTTATCATATATTATATTTTGTTTTTCGATTGCAGAAAATACTGTCAAGTCTACCATCCGTCCATTATCTTTAAACCTTATCCTGTGCGTGCAGTTGAACATACCCAATTGTATTTTTAAACATTTGATTAAAGGTGATCTAAGTGCCCCTGTGAATGGTTAAAAATAAAAAAAGACCATATATTGGACAGTAGTTTTCTTAATCTCATGAACATCATGATGAAAAGTCAAATGCAACATTAATTTAATATTGAAAAAAATCAAGGAGATTGATTGTGCGGGCTTTGTGGAAGGTGGGTTGTCATCATGCGTGCCGTGCAGTCATGATGTGATTTTAATGGGCTCAATCTAGTATCCAAAGCCCATCAGGTGAATCTCACGAGGGAGCTGAAATGTCCGTGAAAACACAACAACAAGGTACCGGCGTTTTTCTCTCACGGCGCTCATCTGCAGTCTCACGTTACCGCAAACACTTCCTGCTCGGTCTCTTGCAGCGAGCTGACATGAAAACAAGGATTGATATGAGCAGTCACAGTATCAACGTTGACTCCCCTCACTCACTGGAGACCCTGCATGGTTACAATAAACACTGATGCAAATTTTACAGTCTCCTTAACCTGGCTATCACAAAACTTGAATTGTGCAATTCTATTTTTAAATCCTCTTATTTAACTTGATGGTGCAGTTCAGCCTTAGTGATCTCCTTTGTTCCAACATTGAGTGTGCTCCTCTCAGTAGCTTTATCGTGGGACAGAGAGGCTCCTTATCGAACCGGACTGCTGAGCCTGACAGTCTGCAGCATAGACACCACGACTATTGAGAGTGAACTTTATATATAGAACACCAGGATGTGCACCCCCTCTCCCTGCCCATCTGTCTTCGTGATTTTATGAAAGGTTCTGATGGGGTGAGCGAGACAAGTTGCTGCTTGCTGTTTAATATTTTTTGCTTCTTCATTAAAAAACAGCTAAGTCAAAGGAGGGGCATCGTAAACTTGGACACGATGGCACAAGTATTTCAATGTAATCATCTTTTAGTTTGAAAAGAAATTTACAACAAATTGTGTTGTTGAAAAGAATTTGAATTGAAACAGTAAAGTAGATGAGTTGTGGAAAGAGTGGTCTGTCTCTCAGTGGAGAGATGCAGGGTTGGAATCTTGTTTCTGGCCCATGCCTGGAAGTCGCGTGTTCTTTCCCGTGTTTCCTTTCACATTCAAAAACATGCGTAGGAGAACTCGAGTGAAGACTCACAATTGTCCTTATTAGTTAGAATGTGACTGTGAATGCAAGTTTGTGTATATGTACCTACCCTGTGAATGGCAAGGGACTTGTCCAGGGTGTCCCTTGCCTCTCGCCCAAAGTCAGATGGGAGAGCCTCCAGCTCACCCATGACCCAAATTAAAATGGATTTTGATTTCCAGCTTTTACACTTGGACAGCATAGCGGAGTAGTGGTTAGCACGTCTGCCTAATTGCTTCAGTGGTCTAAGCTTTGAACCTTAACTAAGGCCTTCCTGTGTGCTCCGACTTTCTTCCACATTCCAAAACCATGCATGTTTGGTTAACTGGAGATTTTAGATTGCCCGTATGTGCGAATCTGCATGGAAATGTTTGTGTATATTTGGTTTAAAATTTTGTGGCGACTAGTCCAGGGTGTACCGAACTCTAATTGTGCTTCCCCAAATGGAAAACATCTAGTATTGAGTAGAATATAAAGTGTGGCTGATGTTTATGGTAAACAAAATACACACTATACAATCATTTATTCTCATTTAATAAATCTCCCTGAGTAACTATGGATGAATAAGAACACAATAAAAAAGGATCATTCCAAAAACATTAGATGAGCATATGGCAGCTCACTTTCAGAGATTTCCCTGGGGAGGAAAGAGACGGTGGGCTCAGTGTCACATTTCAAATGATCAGATCATCAGCAGGGTCTGGAGTAGCTGGATTCTGATCCTGATTATTTCAATCAGGTCTGTTGCAAAAGGGAGACATGGAAAACATCTTGGAAACCGGACCGCGGGGAACAGCACTGAAGGCGCCTTTCTTAGGGGACTCAAGTAGAAATGGGCAATTTCAAAATGAGGGACATGAGTGCCCTAACTCAAGCCGGACACAACACGAAACAATACATCTTTGAAACAAGCCCCTGAAAGAAAAACCAGAAGTGTAATTTGAAGTGAGTTAATGCTGTCAGCTTGCAAACTCAGCTGCACCTATTGGGGTAATGGCAACATTCCATCTTTGACTTTTAATGCTTTTTTTCCCTTCCTTAACACAATTTTCAGTCTGAAAATAGCCTTGCAAAGTCATCACTCCTCTGTTTGCACGGAATAACCTCAGTGTAACGGGGTCAATATGGATCAAGAGTAAAATCATGGCCTGGAAAAAGGAGGACTACGCATAGAAAGAATGTACGGTACTTTTATTTGGCTGCCGTGTCAGCACCATGGGCAGTGTGGAGTTTGTGATTGTGGATTTTTATATCACTTAACATGGCAAAAATCAGTGGGTGGGGGGTGGGGGGGGGGCACAATAACAACTGTGATGCATTAGATAATTTTTCCCCCTCTATTGGGTCAAAGTCAATATGAACATGTGTCCTGTGGTGTGAGATGTTTTTAGAAGGACTAGAATAATTGAGTACCCACAGAGACTTCTTTCTTTTTTTTTCCGATCTGTTTGAAGATCTGGTATACTTTTTACATCCTCTGACATGATATTTTCCAATCTGTCATTTACATTAGGTAAATACTGTACATCAGAGAATTTCCTGTCTGTGTCCAACTTTGCAGGCTGCATTCTCTGAAGGCCACATTTTTGGCCTCGTGACGTCACTTCCAGTGCAACTCGACTGCACGTGGTTTCCAAAGAAAGACAATTCGCAGGCTGGCTCCTTCGACACCTTCAAAAGGAGCTTTTGAAGGTGTCGTTTACAATGTTTACATTTTACAATGCATCATTGTAAACTGGCTTGCTTTACCATTGCAACAAAAAAAAAACCACACAGGCATTGGGAAAGCTGACTGACAAAAACAGAAGGTCCTGAGGTAGCAACACTTCAGATTGTAAGCAAAACACCCAAACCGCATTCCACAACATGCTGCTGAGCAGCATCTCTTGTCAAATTTTCACTTTATTTTTTTTTACTCTGATATCAAGATTGAGTTTATTGGTACAACGTATCTGTTAGCAAGTGTGTAGGGCGTACAGTATTTTGACTAAAGTGTAATTGGAGTTGGCCTCCCAAGAGAGCAGTAAATAGCACTTAAGTGATTTGGGTGACGGCGCATTGTGGCGAGAGGGTATTTCACTCAGCCCATCTGGCTGACTCAAATGTGCTCGTGAGTCTACAGGCGAGATAGTTGAACAGAGAGAGGTAGAGATGGATGTTGGGGCGGGGGTGTGGGGGAAGAAGATTTAAGGGAGCAAGAGTTGAAGGTTGAGCTTGGCTGTGGCACACTGAGCTGCCTCCTTCCATACCAAGCACTTGGCGCCGGCCTATTAACTCCCACCTGCTGCCTCTTTTATTGCTCTTTTTCTGGCTTTCTTTTGCTTCGTAGGTTCACTCCTTATCGTCATCATTCTCTCGGTCTCTGCCTCCTCACCCTCTATCTCTCTTTTGCTCATTGACAATCTTTTCGCCAGTCTATCCGCTTGTACAGAGGGTTGATGGGATCGGGTCAGGGCTTCCAGGTTACCATAGTGATGCTTTGTGTCCAGATGTCATTAGTATTGACAATGTGCAACTGGGCCAAGCTGTTCTGGCACTGGGGTTGTTTACTGTTTACATTCACTAAAAACATTCATTTAGATATTTGTACATGACAATGTATAGTGTCATGAAAAGGCATTGGCTCTCCTCCCGAATTCTGACGTACTTCCCATAATTTACATATGTTAATGTTTAAGATCATCATCCATCCATCCTTTCATCCATTATCTGTGACCCACTTTATCCTCGCGAGGGACGCGGGTGTGCTTGACCCTACCCCAAACCATCTTCGCGGAGCAGGTGGGGCATACCCGTATCTCAGACATGTCCAAAGTCCGGCCCGCGGGCCAAATCCGGCCCGCGGTCGAATTTCATCCGGCCCTCGGCCCCTGTCATAAAATCAGTGCCGTCTGGCCCGCAGGTTGGGCGCAATGGAACACGTGTTGCATTGACTGAGGTCTCGTAGCTGGTGAGTGATGTTTCATGATGCTTCCCTCTAGTGGCTAAATGAGTAATAGCATTCACTAAATGAGTAATAGCATTTAGACACTAGAGGGCATCACTCACGAGTTAACAAGACATCACTCCGTGTTTATATTGACTGATATGTCATATTTCAAATGATCCTTGCAGTTGTGGATATGTGTATTGCTTGTTCATTTCCCTGTTGTTCGAGTCAAAGGTTTTGTGACTATTGAAAAGTCATGGTGATACATTTTATGTTCCAAATCAATCAATTTGCACTCAGTAGACTTCTGTTTAAGAAAAAGTCAAGTGAATAAGCAGTTGCATGTGATATACCTGTTTCAAATGAACCAAAAGAAATTCTTAAGATTGTTGAAATTAAAATAAAAATCGAAATGTGAAACAGACTGGCTTACTAAAATTTGTTGAACAATATTGTTGTTCAATGTCAAGTCAAGTCAAGTCAACAGTATTTATAGAGCACTTTCAAACAGCCATCGCTGCATACAAAGTGCAATGTAAAGAATGTCAGCCAAGGTCGGCCCCCCGACATTTTACCACATAAAATCTGGCCCCCTTGGCAAAAAGTTTGGACACCCCTGCCGTATCTGGTTGGCAGTCAATCGCAGGTTTGTGCTCATCAAACAAATGGAAATATCAGAGCAAAAATAACCCAAGTAAACACACACACACATACACACAAGAATGGTCAGGGGGTAAAATGATCGCAAAGTGCCCAGCCAATTGACATTGCAGATCTGTGATCACCCTGGCCAACTTTACATCTTACCAGGGACTAAGAAGTTTATATCAGCAAATAATCCGTACCGTGCGGCTAGAGGCGCAGCAAATATGGATTTGTAATTGATACTGCGTCACATCATGGCTTACCAAATGACTTCTGTTGTTCTCGGCCAATAGGACGCGCGCGCGCACACACACACACGCACACACACACACACACACACACACACACACACACACACACACACACACACACACACACACACACACACTGTATTGTCAAATGTACTACAGTACAACAGTCGTAGTCTAGAAGTGTATGTTGTAATACTTATTTTCGCCAGAGGGTGGTGGTCCAGGATCACTTGATTTTGCTCAGCCGTCCCTCCCGCTTTTTGTGTATACGCGTGTTCAAATGTGATGCTGAAAATGATCGAATTATGAAAGTGAAATATGCCCTCACCCCGCCAATGACTCATACAGTTACCAAATAAGGAGCTCCTTTGTTATATCTTTGATAACAGAAGTCATAAACGGCTGTATTTAATAAGTGGAGTTACAAAAATTAATGACACATTTCATTGTTTTCACGTTATGTTAACGAGACTCCCCTTTGGCATCCCCTTCCTACACACGTTTATGATAAACGCACTGGAGTTTGCATATGTTTTCTTCAAAATATACAAAAATGATAAACAAATAAGAATACACCACCAGCAAATGAAAACATGGAAACAATGCAAACAAATGCATATTAAAGAATATAATTTTCATTGTACATGTGTACAAAAATAAAAGTAAAAAAAATAAATAAAGAAACCTCCATCATTATCCCCTTTGCACCAATTTTGGCTTTGCTTCTCAGCAAGCTCTCTCTCATGTTCAGCATTAGAATGTAAACGTACCGTCATTGAAGTGTTCCCTCCTGGCCTTCCGAGATACAAAATTGTCTAAATAATTCTTGTTTGGTGCAATGTGGATGACTGTCAGATCTACGTTTTCTCATTGAGGCCACTTTTAACCTGTCTTGAGAAAATCAAGACGTGGATGGCACAACATTTCTTGAATTTCAATGAAAAGAAGACAAAGGTTATGGTGTTTGGTCCCAGTGGCCCTGATACATCCCATCATGCAGACTCGGGCCCCCTGGCTCCTTATCTTAAGGCAACAGTCTTGAACTTGGGTCTCAAACTGGACAGCGATTTTAAATTGGACCGGCAAATTGGTGCCTTTGTGAAATCCAGCTTCTTTCACCTTAAGCAGCTGGCTAAAGTAAAGCCTCTCCTTCTCAAGAGGTCTTTAAAACAGTCATTCATGCCTTCGTCACATCCTGGCTGGATTACTGTAATGCTCTTTACTTTGGAGTCAGACAATCCTCCATGAAGCATCTCCAGTTGGTCCAGAATGCTGCTACTCGCCTCTTGACTGGGCCTCGTAAGAGGAAGAACTTAACTCCTACTCTGGCATCCCTTCACTGGCTCCCTAAGCATTTTCGAGTTCTTTTTAAGATCCTATTATTTGCGTTCAAATCTTTAAATGGTGTCGCTCCACCTTACCTCTCTGAGCTCCTCCGGCCCTACACACTTGCCCCGGTGCCTCAGTTCTGCGGACCAGACATTATTAGAAGTACCAAGAACTAAGCGGAGGGTTGGTGGTGGTGGTGGTGGGGGGGGGGGGGGGGGGGTGTTCGAGCCTTTTGTGTTGCTAGTCCCTCTTTTTGGAATGACCTCCCACTGAACGTTAGGCAAGATCCTCGCTCATGCCCATCTTTAATACCATCTTAAAATTCATTTTTATTCTTTGGCTTTTGACTTAGCATGAGAATATATTTTTTGTTTTACTGCGTTTATGCCTTCTACTCTCCTTGTTACTAATTTCTTGGTTTATTGTTTGTTGTATGATTTTATTTTTTATTTTTTGCTCCATGTACAGCACTTTATATAATGATACCAGTACAGCGGTGGTTGTTTTAAAGTGCTCTATAAATAGAATTGAATTGAGTTTAGTTGAGTTATTGTAATATGGTTGACCACACGTAGGTTTTTATTAATATGAGCGTTGAAAAGGGATTCTCTGTCTCTCTCAAATTGAGGCACGGTGATATGAAGAGGGAGCGCAATTCTAGGGCTGCTCCGGAGGGCTACTCCACAAGGAGGCGCAAACACACCATACAAACGCCAATGATGTTTCGGTTGACCTTTTGTTTCCGTTGCTGCTTCGAACGATGAACAACTGTTGTCGCCCTGTGCGCCACCCATTTTGTACTTGACACAAACAGCCACAGCAACCCAAAATACTATTGTTCAGCTTATGTCAATACGAGATTTGTCAAATACATACATACATACAGTACATAAATACATACATAATGAAATAAGATCGTATTTAAAAAATGAAGAAAAGTGCAAACCAGATTTTCTATCAAACTAGAAAAAAACCAATACCCAAATTCATTGAACAAAAACGATGAAGTAGGTGGTCCATAACTGGCCTTGAATTTGTGCAGTAAGCATTAACCCCCCCCCCCCCCTCTAAATTCTTCAAAAACGCTGGGAAATATTCAGCATGGAAAATAGAAGGAAATGTGGAAAAAATTCCTGGAAAAATCGGAATATCTCCATATTTTATATGAAATTGCCCCTCGATACCACTTAATCTGAACTGTAGGGTTTCAGGTTTGGAGTCTAGCCCATCTGAATTTTTAGGAAGAAGCGAGGTACATCCTGGACTGGTCAACAGCCGTTCGCAGAGCACATAGAGACAAATAAACAAGCTTCAAATAAAATTGGAAGCATGTCATTAGAGTGCAGGAGAAAGCGTGCATACCCTGCAAAAACCCACACAAGCACGGGAGACTGGAGCCTATATTTGAACCTGAAACCTCAGAACTGGATAAAACACTATCTACCATTTTGCTGTACAACCTACTTGTTTACAATAATAATAATAATAATAATAATAATAATAATAATAATAATAATAATAATAATAATAATAATAATAATAATAATAATATTAATAGTAATAATAATAATAGACACTTACTATGAGACGTACGAATCATTTTTGGCATATCAATGCATTGTAGTTTGGTGCGAGTTCTATAAAATTATGGGAAATCGGGTTTTATGGCTTTCTTTTTACTTTTGCCGTGACGATTGTACATGAGGCAATATTGTCAACAGACATCCAAGATGACAAACACTCAGATGGACAAGCCATTGCTGCAAGCAATTCTGCTCACACTCTGCTATGTTTCAAATAATCAGTCCCTGAGGTTACTTTGCCCCGGTGATCCCTCATGCCAGATCAATAACATGAGCAATAAAAATAAAATCCTCTCCCTGCGACAATCTGTTTCTTTGAGCCTTTGACACGCTTCTTTTAAAACAAGTGGCATTTATCTCTGGAGGCGCTGATCCACGCTGCGCTCAAATGTGTGTATGTGTGTTTGTGTGACTGCATGTATGTAATTTGTATGTTGACATGGATGTTTGTATGTGTAAATATTTATGGAAACACCCTTCCTGATTTCTGTGTTCTTTGCACATTGATCACACACAAAGATTTCAATTCACCAAACCAATTTGAATATCACACAGAGACAATCCAAGGATATAACAAATACAATTTCCAAATGCCAATTTAATTTATTAAGGCACAAAATCGCCCAAACCTACCTGCCCCAATGTGAAAAAGTAATTTTTCCCCTGAGTCTACTAATGGGTTGTGCCACCCTTACTCTCAATAACTGAAATCAAGCGTTTGCAATAATTGGTGATGAGTCTTTCACATCGCTGTGGAGGAATTTTGGCCCACTCTTCCCAGTTTTCTCCATTTATTATCATCACGTGTTGATAAAATCAAAGAAGGAGCTTTCGGGTCTTAACGTCCGTGGTCTGAATCTCTTCCTTTGGCCACCTTATTATTCCTGCAGGGTATCTGATCACTGGCAAGGCATAGCTGTTTATTGCCCGGGTGTTATTCTTGCCACTGAGCTGGCTTCTTAGGACTTGCCTCACTCGCTGGAGGTATTTGGCCGTAGCCGCTTTCCTTGTTGCCAGTCCGAGGTTGCCATTGGCTTGTGGTATACCAAGGTACTTGTAGCTGTCCTCAATGTCTGCTATTGTTCCTTCTGGGAGTGAGACCCCTTCAGTGCGGACTACCTTTCCTCTCTGAGTCACCATCCGACTACATTTCTCAAGCCCGAATGACATCCCGATGTCGCTGCTGTAGATCCTGGTTGTGAGGATCAGGGAATCTATGTCCCTTTCGCTCATAGCATACAGCTTTATGTCATCCATGTAGAGGAGGTGACTGATTGTAGCTCCATTTCTGAGGCGGTATCCATAGCCTGTCTTGGTGATTACTTGGCTTAGGGGGTTCAGTCCTATGCAGAACAGCAGTGGGGAGAGTGCATCACATTGGTATATGCCACATTTGATGGACACCTGGGTAAGTGGCTTGCCATTGGCTTCAAGTGTGGTTTTCCACATCCTCATCGAGTTCGCAACGAAGGCTCTTAGGGTCCTAGTGAGGATCAAGCGGTACGGAAGATGAATGAATGAATGAATTAATATATATATATATATATATATTCATTCATTCATTCATTCATTCATCTTCTTATGATCATAGATAAAGGGCAAAGGAAAGCCGTTGTAGTGGATGTGGCGGTCCCAAGTGATGGAAACATCAGAAAGAAGGAACACGAGAAACTCGAGAAATACCAAGGGCTCAGAGAGGAGCTGGAGAGAGCCTGGAAGGTCATGGTGACAGTCGTGTTTGTGGTGGTCGGAGCACTCGGGGCAGTGACCCCCCAAACTAGATGAGTGGTTGCAACAGATCCCGGGAACAACATCGGACATCTCAGTCCAGAAATGTGCAGTTCTGGGAACAGCAAGGATACTCCGCAGAACAATCAAGTTTCCTGGCCTCTGGTAGAGGACCCGAGCTGAATGAGGGACGGACACCACCCGAGGGGGGGTGAGACGAGGAATTTTATATATATGTGTGTGTGTGTGTGTATTTGGGACTTAATACATTTAATTGCCATTTCGAAACTGCATATTGTATTTCCTTGGGTAGTCTCTGTGTGATAATAACATTGGTTTGATGAAGTAAAACATATCTATGGGATAAATATGTAAAGTACACAGAAATCAGGAGCGGGGGGCACTGTATGCGTTCCCAATAAAGAGAAAAGTGTGACTGGACAGCTTGCCGCCCTGTGGGCACCCAAACTACAGTCTATCTCTGATCCACACTGGCAGCTGCTCTGCCAAATGGGATTTCTTGGAGATTACAGCCTCTAAATGAGACGTACTTGCAAGTGTTTGCCTTTTTGTTGACAAAGTGCTTTGTGGGGACTATTTTTTAATGTGTGTGTGTGTGTGTTAGTTTTGGGCTGAGGTGCAGTGAGTACATGCTCTGTGGTCACAAGGGGCTGGTTGGAACATGACTGGGTAGGTGCAGGGAAAACCTCTTTGGCATTGTGTTGCCACTACTAAATGGGGATGTGGCAGCAGGCACACAGGTTCTGAGCTGCTGACATGTGTAGTGGTTATCATCGTATTGCATTTATAAATATGATTGTGCACCGAACCCTTTGAATCACTGCATAAATCAGTTTCTTTAATACATTATTATTGTTATCATTATATTATATTTTCTAAATTATCTGTCATCAAATCATCAACTGTCCACAGTTCTTAATATGAGCGCTGGAGTTTTCATGCCCTTTTATGTACTATATGGGGAGGTGGCTTTGTATTCACTCTGTAACCTGCTTAACCTACTTTCCATTTGGCGGTCTTTCACCCATCCAGAGATATAGAAGTGCTGTCGGATAAATATAGCATGCTTGACAACATGCACAGTTTGTCTGTGTATTACGAGACACGCAAATGGTTCTGACCATTGTCTGAGCCTTTACCCAGAACGCGTCGCTGATCATTTGACTGATGAAAACTCATTCCTAGGAGAACATGTACTTCATATTCAGCCCATTAACCCAACCGGTATAAAACATGTTGGGACACGTTTGGGCCTTTATTGAAATGAATATGAGCAACATAAAGACATTTTAAGATGTTAATTGTCCAATTATGCTGACAGCTGTTGTACTGCATTGCGATGCCAATTGAGTTGCAGTTTCCTAGCAACCGGAGAGGTACAATGAAATGATTTTTCTTCTCGCTTAAGTGGCACCATTTCTACTCAGCATGTTGAGTGTATATTTCTACTAATCCACAGTGTGTGTGTGTGTGTGTGTGCTTTTTCACCTTTAGGCTAATTTGTTACATCTGTTTGTCAATTTATGTCTTACTGCCAATATTTTGTTGGTCATGGTGGGTGTTTGAAGCCCAGCACACTTGTACAATCCATTCATTTGATGAATTTTGTCCCAGAGTGTTTCATCCTGAGCTAATGATTGTACATGCATTCTTTTCAATTAATTCACTATCAAGGGAGTTGGGAGGGTGGGTTTTGGGGGGAGGGGAAAAGAGAGTCAGGGGATAAGAAATCCAATCCTGCTGGTCTGAGGACACTGTGCAATGGAGCATTAGTCACATGCTGATGTAATTGGAATGGCAGCAAGAGTAAAGCCTTCTGGTTTCGGCACAGCCTGTAGGCTTGATTTAAAGCCCATAGCAAAACTATCCCCCCCTCCCATTTTATCTTTCTCCTCTTCCCTTCTCCATCTTCTCACCCCCCTTCCCGACCCCTCCTTGACTCACACTCATTCACCAGTGACTGCAATGCATCCCCATCTGTACTCGATTAACACAACATCTCATTTAGAAGCGAACAAACTCTCCCTTTATTTTCTCACTTGCACCTTTACTATGATTGACACACTTGGCTGGGTGTGCGCACAAGGGTTAGGCTTTAATGCTAAGTAAATATCTCCGGAGCAAAGTGCAAAGCCAGGACAGACTGAGCAGGTGGATCCGGGCCAGGGTGCTTGGTCGCTGGGCTTTGCTGCTGGTCAGTCCCCTGACAGATGGACTGGCAGGGCAATCCTATTACCCCCATGTGTTGAGCTCCTTTTAATGCCGGGGTAGGTTGCATAGTTAATGGAAGGCAGTGCATGCTTGCTGGTCGAATTTCATGCAACTGAATGATAATCATCCGCATTTTTTTGATAACAGAAAGATATGTCACCTGGAAATCATCCAATAAACTGCAAGCGTTTTTAACTCTGATTGTTGCATGAATTAACATTATATTTTATTTAATTAACACAAAACTGCAAAAAAAAAAAAAAAATGCCGCAGTCTCAATCTGCCATATAATTCATTTTTGAAATGGGATTAAAAAAGAATGTAAAGATCCATGAAAATATGGCCGGCCTGGGGTTTGTGGCCTGTGACCTCTTGCACAATTTAACATTTGTGATTTGACTGCACTGATTTCTGTCGTAATTTGGAGTCAATATTTACTGAAGCGAGGGATGTACTGGTCACGTTTTTGGAAATTGGGAATGATCGGGCCATTTTTAGATGATCGAAATCGGTGGGGGAAATGATTACGGCTTTTGAAAACAAAAATTGGATTTTATTTCATTGTATATTTTTAAGGGCTACAAAATAACAAAATCATTCAGACCTACTCAGATATTGCCAAACGAATATATACAGGTTAAACACAACTGATGGGAGAACATTCTGGCACTTGTCATGGGAAGCGATCATGGTGCTGGTGTTATGTAAAATTGATAATTACCGTCTGCTGTATGGAAATATTTTGATGTGCAAAATGGAGACAATGTAACAGCGACTTTCAATGTGTGCAAACTGAGCATTTTGTGTGGCCGCATTTAACTCAACTTTTGTGTTAAATGTTTTTTGTTTTATGTTTTACTTTGTTCAAACCACTGCTCCACTAGCCATATAAAAA
Source organism: Hippocampus zosterae (assembly GCF_025434085.1). Classification (NCBI taxonomy): domain Eukaryota; kingdom Metazoa; phylum Chordata; class Actinopteri; order Syngnathiformes; family Syngnathidae; genus Hippocampus; species Hippocampus zosterae. The sequence goes on from NC_067451.1 coordinate 12,090,306, forward strand.
GTGTCATGATGGAATTGTTTTGCTTGAAAAAAAAACTGACCAAAAAAGAAGACAACATTTCCCTTTTTGCCTGTTTTTTGGAGTATAAATTCATTTTGTTTTGGGTACATCCTGCACTTGCCTTGCCTGGAGTCCACCTTTTTTCCACCACAAAAGCGCCAACTTGCGGCATAAAGAAGAATTTCTACCAGTCAAAACATTAGTTACATCAGTTCAACCTCATGAATCCCAATGAAAGAACTGAGCCAATCAGCTATTTGTGCTTTTGCCGTGGAGTTATTTGGCAGGAACGGACTGGTCATTGTCTTAGCTTTTATGTTGGTACAGTAAAGAATATCTGTGTATATTTTATGATTATCGCACCACGGTTCTGAAATTCATTTTGTACATTATCTGGATGAAATCTTTATTGAACGTGTACTGTCACTGCTGATAATCCTACGCCTACATACGACGTGCACTTACGTTGCTTGGTATGCAGACAGCGCCCTTGCACCGGAATCCCTGAGTCGAGCAATTACCACACATCAAGGAAAGCAATTGGGCATGACTAAAATATCATTGCCCAGTGATTGTCCCGATACGTTTGGACCGGTAGAATCTAATTTAACCCACTTTGTCGGGGAGAATTGAGTACACGCTTTCCAATTTTCGCGTGCGTCCCCCCCTGAGCATTCGTTGCAAGGGTGAAGCACGGCGCCCGCGCTGTCACAGGTCTTTACCCAGAAGACATGTGGCACAATGAACAATGTGAGGGAGGGAGCAATGAGCCGTGAGATGCAGAACTTGAGGTCCTTCATGAGAAAATGGTTATCGATCTAGGGTCATGTAAGGGGGCCAATTTACGAGGAACAGCGTAATTGTTCTGAGCCCCGTCTTTTCAGTCTGGTGGCCATTCCGTGTCGTCACATTTGGAACTGGCTCAAGAGGAGTACAAGGGGTTGGCTGGGATCGATAACAGCAGATCTGATGGGAATATATATATATATGTATATATATATATATATATATATATATATATATATATATATATATATATATATATATATATATATATATATATATATATATATATATATATATATATATATATATATATATATGCATAAGTGCATAGAAAGATGCCATTGATCTCAGGCTTTGGATTCAAGCAGCATTTACACAGAAAATACTGTCCCTTTCACATGCACGTCTGCCCTTTATTTGTCCGTCACACACACACACACCGAACCTCTCACCTCTGACACAAAAAAAAAAAGAACCTTCCAAGTGTGTGACTCCTTTGTATTAAACACATTGTCTCACTGATTTCAATTCCATTCAGTTGCGCAGCTCAACTGAAACTCAGCTGATTCCTCAGCAGTGGCAGAGTATCTCTATTGTCCCTTCGAGATCCTGTTTAAATATTGATAGAGACGGGAAACACCGCGGACCACTCAGTCAGATCCGGGAGGTCAAGGATGGAAGCGTTTTTCTGCAAATTTCATTTGGGGAGCCGATGACTGTCGAGGGAAGCACACAACCTCAAAATTCTCCTCCAGCTTTCATTATTCGCCGCATGGATAATGCCCTGTAATGTATTCCAGTGAAGGTCAGGGTGATGGTGTGTAAAATAGCATATGTAGGAAGGTGCAGCTTTTTTTTTTGAGGTGGTGGTGAGGGGGGGGGGGAAGCCTGCCTTCCTCACAGCCAGATTCCCATTAGAAGTGGAGCAGAGGATCTGATGTGCAAATGGTCCTGTGGATTAGAGAGCTAATGCATTTAAGAGAGGGTGGGGGTCCCAATCCGTTTATTGCTGCTGCTACTACTGCTGCTGCTGTGCACTGGGGGGCTAGCGCAAGGGGTGATACCTCGTCCCTTTGTGGCAGCCAAGAGATTTAGGTTTAAATGAGTCGATAAGAGCAGGGATGCTCACACAAATGCTTTTCTCACATCCACAAAGAGGCCATCAAAGACTGCGGTACGTCCAGGAGAAGGCGTGATTAAACTATAAATGGGATCTTTCTTTCAAGAGGTGCAGACGGTAGCCCTACTAATCTAATTAATCAGCGTCTGGGTTTGTTGTTGTTGGGTTTTTTTCTTGTTTTTATCTGCATTTCTTAACAAGTTCTTCTACCGTGTCTGGTTTGTAAGCTTTTGTGCTTACATTTCTTGGGATCCTGCCTCTTCTGCAATATCAAGCATCCATTCCTTTGAAAGCCTCCGTCTTTTTCTGAAGGACATGCGTCTCATCAGACAAAGTGACAACAGAGCCTAGCACACTGTCACGAATATTCATTCATCTTTAGTGAATGAATCAAAAGTGAATACGGGTGCATGCACATCTTTTGCAAAATGTGGAATGAAAATGTTGCTCATATCAGTGTGGAGTAAGCGGGTTGTTGTTGCTGTGGTTAAGTCTGCGTGTTTTTAACGTTCTTGGGAGACAACTCACTACACATTGAATTAATTAGCCCCATTAGTTGTGACTGAATCTTCAATCTTCTTTTCACAAAGACACAGTTGAAACAATTCAGAGAATGATTTGGTTGGGTACGAGGCCGTCTCTAACTGCCCACATCGCATGCATGGTTGATGACATCATCAACAATGGGAGATTTTGCAGTTTACCTGTCAATGTCTGGCATGTACCCCAGCGAGTCTGTTTCCGTTCCCGCAATGTCATGCACGGTGTACTGGGACGTACTGTGCCTCCACCCGCCCTGATTTTGATGCAAACGAGGAACGGCCACGTTTTGCACAATTCGACCTGTGCAAAGTATCAAAATACCAATGCAAGAAAACTCCACCCATGTGCACAGTTACTCTCCACTTTGAGCAAGACTTGCACTCTGCACCAAACCTTTAGTCTGCAAACAGAGTACATGTCGTCTACTGGCAAAAGTACAGTACAAACACAACTAGAAGTAGAATTTAAACAGACTTCCCCAGAATTTATGGCGCGAAAGCCATTAGTGGTGTTTCTATGTCATCATAAATCATACTGTTTAAAATATTACTGTTGCACTTGACTGGATCCTTCATTTCCTGGTACAAGACTAACTCTTGCTGGTACATTTTCATTTAAAAAAAAGAGTTATTCTGTTGATGTTTCATTTTAAAATGTCAAAATCGGTTTCTGTTTACACTAAACCTGAGCAGTTTGTTTTGCCTTTTGTTCTGTTACTGTACCGTATTTGAATCAAGTGAACGCCAACGACCCAAGGTACGTTTAAGTTAATATCACCCAAAGGTGCCTTTGATACTTTCAAGGATTCACCCCAAAAAATAACTGCCACTGCGCCGCCATCTTTTGATTTTTTTTCCCCCAATGAATGAATTCATTTTAAATTTCATGAGCTTTTGCTCACTTGTAGAAATATGCATTGACAGTCGTTGCCCCTGCAGAGTGGTGGAGGAAATTGTCTAACGGGGTTTAAGAGGCAACCTGCTACGAGACCATAAGGCTGCTGTCACCTTAACACGCACTATCGTGACTAGCAGTCCTCAGCATCCTGTATTAGATTCCGCGCGCGCGCGCGCCTCATTTGCAGTTTGTGAGCGCGTGTCACGCTGCATGGGAGGGGTCCTGCTCTGCTGAAGTGCGGAGGCAGCGGCGTGCTCGCGCGCGTTGATGTGCATGCACAGTGAGTCATCTCCGTGAATGAAAACAAGACGACGGCTTTGGAGTGGGAGGAATTGGAAAGTAACCTTCGTAAAGGTGGCGAATGTGGCAATGCAAACGTGAGCGAGTTGTGTTGACGCATAATCTCGCCCGCCCCGCTTCTTCTGTGGGGGCAGAAGAGCCATCCTAGACCTAAAGTCAAATCCTGGAGGAGAGATTTACGACTGAGCCGCTGCACCTTCACTTGGCATTTTTTCCTCCTTTTTGGGGGGCGGGGGTGGCGCATCATTCATTGGAGCGGAACGTCAAGCAGAGGACGACCTTTTTTTAAAGAGTTTCGACTGAAGAAAAAAATAATAAATTAGGAGCGCCAGCGTGCACCGTTTGATGCGTCTTGACGCGGGAGACACCACCTGAGTGAGTCGACTATTTGATCGCAGTCGTTCCGCCGCAGATCTGGAGCGATGACAAGCGCACCGCTGGTTCCACGGTCCGCCTGCTGACGGTACCGGGCCAGGATGGGAGAGAGGTCTGCCGCTGTCAGGATCTCGAAGCAGCCGATTTTTCAATGGAGGAGGAGAGCGACACCCGAAAAATTAACAGCAGCTTCCTTCGCGACCACAACTATGCAACAGAAGGTATTTTACGTCCACACGCGGCGCGCTTCTTTCCGATCGGCGGGACCGATGAACGAATCGGCAATGATTTGTGCAGTGATTCAAATGCAATGACACAAGACCGCATCGAGCATCATCGGGGAGTTGCCTGGTCGAAAATTGGAAATGATGAGGTGCAGTCCGGTCAGGTTATTTTAGGATGTATGAGCCAGGTTTTAATCTGCGCGGACAACCGTGTACGCAAGGAAGGATAAATCTTCCAATAAGTCCATTGTGAACACGTGATACCGTTAAAGCTCCTGAAGAACGAATGACATATATCTTGAGGCAAGTTCAAGATAAAAGACTACATTTTTCCCCAACTGCTGCGTTTTAGCTCGCTCATTGCCTCTGTGCTGGAATGAGAGAGTGGGGAATCATTTTTATCATTTTGCGTTCATAGAAAATGGAACCAATAAATGTTAAAATGTATCCTCTCTCGCTCTCTCTCCCCTTTTCCATCTCCCTCTCTCTCTCTCTCTCTCTCTCTCTCTCTCTCTCTCTCTCTCTCTCTCTCTCTCTCTCTATATATATATATATATATATATATATATATATATATACTGTATATAGCTGATAGCTGAATATTGAACTGTTACTGCTTCTTCAGACCAATAATTCCTTGCTCCTTGGTGTGTGTGTGTGTGTGTGTGTGTGTGTGTTTCATCCACCCTGACCACGCATCAGCTTCTTGATTATCTGCCCGTTAGCTGTTTGATGGTTAATAGTTCCCCCATGTTCCACCAATCACTTTGGCAAGCTGCTTGCTCAACATAAAACCATTGATTTAAGTTCAGCTCAGGGCATTCATTCAAATTATTCGTCTCGTTAGGGCTGCTCTGCCTCCATGTAACTAATTATGCAGATTGGTTCGTATCTTTTCATGGCTGAGGTGGGACGTGTAAGATAATAACAATAATAACTTTAACTTCCAGCCATTAAGCAAATGGACCACTACTGTCATGCATCATTTTTGTTCTTGGAAGATCTTTTTTTTTTTTAACACAGGAGCTTCACATTACATGTCATATACACTTTATCTGCAATATTTCTCATGATGTTCTTAAATTGCTATCAACACACTCAACTCCTTCCAACCTTTCACTTTAAACACAGCATAAGTACTTTTAGCATTGTTATGAATTTGTCTTTGGTGCATTTTCAATCCCTAGATTTTGTTGCAAAAGCTAAGCTGAGGCTACAGAAATGGCAACGGTTGAAATGCTGTGTTTTCACGTCATTGCAGTTGAGTACAGTACTGGCTGACTGGGCACCCACATGCGCATAGAGCAGGAGAGTGTGAAGTGGGGGGTGGATGCGACGGATATCTTTGTTTGCGCGGAGATGAAATACTGGAGCTTCTTCCAGTTGGTCTTCCATTACAGCTCCTTAAAACGAGTCGCAGTCTTGTCCTTGTTTTGTCAAGAGGAAGTGAATGAGAAGGACACAGGTTGTAAACGACAGCCCAGCCTGTGACCCATCTGTGCTTTTCAAACACGCCGAGCCTACTTTTGTTACATTTTATTGCTTTAATTTATGATGGTCACAGCTCATATATCATGAGTGGGTGTGCATGTATCTATTTGCTTGCTTTCCCTAAGTGGTATGAAGTCAGACTATACAGCCAAAGAGTAGAAGAGCCGGCCGGTGCCTGTGTCTACATCCAGTCCCCCATGATTCACACCCACACATGTTCCATCCGGCCTTGTCTGTTCAGACCACACACATACACACACAGAGATAGACAGGTCTCTGATGCATGCTTGGGGGGGTTGGAGGGGGGGGGATACCCCCCCAGTTCCCCCTCACAAGTCAGTGCTTGTCCATAGCAGCAAGAGCCTGCAATGTTGTCACATTTTAATGATGTCAATGGCGCTGACCTTTGCCTCGCACCAATCCCATGCCTGGTTGAGTGTGTGGGCAGTAACACTGATGAGACGAAATGTCCTGTACCTCGACATTCACTTTCGGCGCCCCTGTCAAAGCGTTTTGATTTCAATGGAGCAAAATGACATTATGGTCTCATTTAGCAAACTCGGCAACAGCCACCTGCAGATGACACATCAATCGCAAATGGCAACTGGATAGATGGGGATGGGTTTCATGACAGCATGTTTGGCTGTTAATGTGCACACTGACTTAATGCTATGCTTTTTCAACACAGACCAGTGATCAATCTAAGACTCACCGAAGAGGGTACAATCAATGAATAAATAAATGCGATGTAAATAGCTTCCTTGCTGTGAGGAAGGACCTATCCTAATGTCTACTTTGGTATTGATTTTTGTTCCTTTGCGGCACAATGACCTGAAGATCTCTTGGTAGGACACGTATTCCTTGCTCCCGTTTCTTTGATTTTTACAGTTTATTAATACCTTGCAACGCGACGTGTGATGTGACCCCTTAAAAGAATGCTGAGGCAGACCCCCGTATCACAGAGCTTCCAATCTTTATTGCTCCCGCTTGTGAGAGCAGCAGCAGCTCAGCTTGCCTCTGCCTAGGCAAACGGCCCGGGGCTATACTTTAGGACCCCGGCATGAAAAGACTTAGTCCACCATACCCTCGGGTCCCATCCATTATTCACCACGAAACGTTCATAACACCTCGCCTCGCCACATAGTGCCAGTCGAATAATGCAAGTGTGAGTATGGGGGAGATGAGGGGACTTAATGGCAAGCTGTGAAGTTGGGGCAAGTCGCACTCCTTATCCTGCAGCTGCTTTCTTGCCCTGATTAGCTGCTTATTAAACCTGCACCTCCATGAAAATGTAATGAGAATTTATTAAAGTGTACCTGGGGCTCAGCAGCTACAGGATTACAAAAAAAAATTATATATATATATATATATGTATATATATATATATATAGTTTTTATTATTTTTTAAATTTTTTATTTTTATTTTTTAACTAAGCTCCGCTGTGGTTTCCTGGTCGGTTATGTGGAGCTGCAACCATGGCTACGCCATGTGTGATTCTTTCAAGCTGCTAGCTAGAAGGCTGAGCAATGTTTGATCTCCCCAAAACTCTAAAATGGGGTGCATTTTAATAGCAGATCACTGTGTCCGTATGGGGCAGCGGACAGAATCTTGATTGTCACTGTAAAAGCATGATGCGCGACCCTCCTTCAATCATCACGTCTTTGATTCCTTCGCCCTTGAAAACAGGATGAAAAGATCTCAGATGGAAAGCAAGAAGCAGCTTTTGTTTTATCGGTGGATTAAAATTCACTGCTCCCCCATTTCGCCCCCCCCCCCCACCTCCTCCCCATGAATGCACCACTCCTCCCACCATTCTATTTCTAATTTCCATGCAGAATCATCAAAAAAAAGGTTAGAAAGCCTTTTGGTGCTTGATGTGTGGCTAAATCTATCACCAGCTTCATTCAGACGTCTGTCCCGTGTTGTGTCTGCAGTCATTTGCCATGTTTTAATGAAGTCGGAGAAATGAGGCAGTGACACCTATTTCACCCATCCCTCTCTGGAGCGTGGCGATGCCCAACACACACACACACACACACACACACACACACACACACACACACACACACACCCAAAAGGACAAAAGACGCAGTCTCGCTCTCATGGGGCTGTTGGAGGAGAAACCAGGTTAATTAGCTTGTTCACATCAGATCTTTACAAAGAGTCATGCTCCTTTTATGAAAAGAGCTGCTTTATGCGCTCTGGCTTTATATGGAGCTCATAAAGCGTAATAACCCTCTTCATCTTATGGCTGTAATGCCAGTCAGTTAGCAGCAGGGTTTGTTAAAAGTTTTAATTGATCTTGATTGTAATGTGGCTCTAAAGGTGATGAATTAATGCTTGAGATGTTGCATGTGTTATACAGTGGAACCATAAAGGTCAAACACAATTGGTACCAGGACGTTGGCGAAACTCTAATCTTGGGTGCATTTGAAAATGTATAGGCAATAATTCAAACGTTATTTTTTCTTCTTAAGGACATGGGAATGAAGTCCATGCCTTTAAGGCAGTGCTGGAAAATAATGTTGGGCCGACAAAATATGAAGACAAATGACACATTTTCACTTTGGGGCTTCCTCACTTTTGTGGCCAGCAGTTTAGACTATCGTGGCTGTGTATTATTTGAGGGGACGGTATATTTACACGGTTTTACAAGGTTTATACTTTACATCGTTGCAAAGTTTCATTGTTTTGGTTTAGTTTACAAAAATATGAGGGTTGTTAAGGTGTTTGAATGCAAAGTACACTTCCTTAATCCACAATGTAGACAATTATGATTGATTCTTTAATTTTTATTAATTTATTTCTTTTTCACTGATGGTGTTATCGCTCACCTGCCTGACTTCGTTAGAAGCGTAGGTACCACGTGCCCTGAAATTGACTGACGACCGTTCAAGCGCGCAGTCTGCCTTTCCTCCAAAGTCAGCTGGGAAAGGCCCAAGCAACCATGACCCTGAACAGGATCATCGTTCCCTTTTACACAAGATTTACTTTTAGCAATTCCCAATTCAAACACTGAATGTAATTCAGTATTTTTGTGATACTGCATGATAATTGGTAGGACGTCTGAAGAGAATGGTTGTTAAAACACCAAGGACCCTAATATCATTTTGGCGGCAAGTCTACCGCAAAGCACATATTTTGCTTGACTTTTTGCTGGTAGAATCGGGCGTAATGGGGCGTTCGCAGCGCACTGCAAAAAACCTGCTTTTGACAAGTCTTAAGTTTCGACTTTTTGTGACAAAATTTGCAGATGCGCTGGGGGTGGGGGATGAGTCATAAACCCCTAGTGACAAGTAACAAATCTACCAAATTCACCAACACCTTGTAGTACTCCATTACCGCTGCATGAAAATGACGACGTGCCATTTTTATGCTGAGCACAGACCACTTTCTGTTACCAAGTTATCGGATGACTCTGGGCCGAAAAACCCAAATGGGCGCAACACAGCCCCAAAGAAGCTAGAATAGACTTGCGCTGGCACAAAAACAAAGTTCCTCCTGTTTTTACGCCAAGCGCACAAGCGCCAGTCGACCAAAATACAACTTTGTAATGCTTCATAGGTGACACTTTGGTGAATTTGTATTCAAAACAAAGTGTTCTACCTTTTAGAGATAGCTCTATCCCCATATGGCTCCATTATCCACTTATTAAAACTTGTCCAAACTGGTTTTAGTTTCCCCCCACCACGTACACACACACACACACACACACACACACACACACACACACACACACACACACACACACACACACACACACACACACACACACACACACACACACACACACACCGGTTTTCCAGGTTAACAAACATTTTTTTCCCCATGTTTGGTCGAAAAATCCTGAGAACCAGTGCTGGTATGATTTAACATGGAAACGATTGGGGCCTTCTGCCATAAATGTCTTTATACAGCGACTATTGTATATCCTCATGGCTCACAGGCCTTGTTGAGGACGTTACCTTGTTTGAACTGAGCTGTCAGGTTCATTGATTGCATAATAGCATTTCAAGTTTTTGAGCAATTTGTAGGACAAATGATTATTCCTCAAAATGTCGCTTTACCAGATTGTGCAGCTTTTTTTGGACTGTCAAATTTTGAGATACCTTACATTCTGTGCCCCTTGATAGAAGGATTGAAGGAAAATATGGTGACATGCATACTGCGTCGTGAGAGGGAAGGGAGCGTGACGTGAATTATCCCCACGAGTCTGATCCTTTGACGTAGGCAGCTCAATCAACAAGGGCCTTTTAATCCTGCCCTCGCCACGTCTAGAACAAAGCATTCGCATCACTCCATGTTGCTCTCTGGATTGACAGCGCATACAAAAATACTCTCTATGCAGCCATACAATTGTCTCATGGTGAGACTGGCTCAAACCTCGGTTTGTGTTCCAACCTGGACTGGATTTCAGAGGCAACTGTTGTCTCGAGGTAAGCCAGGGTGTGACTATTTACGCCTGGGTCTTTACCAACGAGGGGATCTGTAGGATCATTTATTGACCTACTTAGAGCAACAAGCCAACACCTCTACCCAGACTGATTACTCTTCCCCCTCCCTCCTCTGCATCACTGACAATTCTCTGAGTGTGGTGTCCCTTTTTGTTTGGCTGATGGATGCAGCATACACTGGTGTCTATAAATACATTCAATATCCCTGCCCCTTGCTTATTCTCCTGGCTCCGCATTGCATTTCACAATCAATAATTCATACCTCCCATATAGTTCCATCTAGTTAGTTGGACTCGCGAATCCATACTGAATGGTAGGCGTGGGCAATTTTTAGATTGGTGAATGGAAACAGGAAGAGATTTATAGCAGCTCATCAGATCACAACAGAAGGCCGAAACGTTGTGTGATTGATTACTATTGATGGATGTGGTTATGTCAAGCAAGAAGCACTGACCAGTCCATGGCAGACCTGGCTGGACACAATTTATGGCCTTTATCTGTTTCTGGTGTGCTGATGAACCACACATGTGTGTATTAGTGTGTACACTATGTAATTAAATGTGAGGTTCAGAATCACCACTGTGCTATTCATTTCCCATGCTCCTACTGATAATTACAAATTGGAATTCAGTGACTTGCAATTGATCTGTCATGAGTGGTCGAGTCGTAAAAGACATTCTCTTATTTTGTCTTGTTGTGATACAAAAACATTTTCCAATGTACACAATACATTTGATATGCTCCAGCACGCTGGCGACATTCATGAGGATAAGCGGATTAGAAAATGGATGGATGGATAATACATTGTTCCGTCGCGACTCGCAGTTTTGGTCTTTGTGGCTTCACTCAATCGTGGTTTTTAAAAAAAAATTGTGACACTTCATTGACTACAGTTTTACTTTGCTATTTTATGGATTTTTTGCTATTTTTCTTCTTTTAACTAGTCAAAACTGTTGGGTTTTTTGTTTATTTTTGATAGGGAATATATTATTATTATTATTATTATTATTATCTATTAATTTTTTTTCTTTTGCAAAAACCGAAACCATGAACATTTGAACTCGTTGCCCCCATGTTTTCAGCATTGTGGGTGTTTATGGAAATATGCTCTGAGTGTGAACTCAGCATTTTGTGCCATTCAGTTATTCACAGTGCCCCCCCCCCCCCCCCCCCCCCAAAAAAAAAACTGTACCAGAGACCAGTGCGTTCGCTAGTACAGATGGAAATGGTTCAAGCACAAGCTGCAGATTATGGACCATGATCAAAAATGAATGTGAGTGGAGCACACAGCACACGAGGACAATGAAACAACCCCATACTACCTAAAGTTTTTCTTTTTAGTTTAAAATGTCTTACCTTAACTAGAATTGTGTGTTATAATTTAGCTAAAACAACAAATGGTGGATTAATGCAACTTTTGGTGCAATAAATCCTTGTTGTGGTTGTACCCCTGAATACCATTGTGGTTTTTGTTCTTGTTCTTGTTCTTCATATTCTCCTTTTTCTTCTTCTCCTTCTTTATCTTCTGAATGGAAGACAAAGAAGGACCAAAAGTAGAAGGACTTATAGTGCTGTTATTTAGTCTTTATTTTACATCTATTACGTGTAACAAGGGCTTAGAAAAGTGGAAACAGTGTGTGAGGGCTCACAATGGCATAAATGGGGCATAAACCCAACACCAAAAAGTGAATCTTTATTTTTCTGAATTTCACCAATTGCAAGGGGCACATAGAACATATCGTCCTTGAAATGTGTGCGAACAATCTTCCAAAAAGATTATCTTAACCACAACACCATTTCTTACTAGATTTTCACTTTTTGTGGAGCCAAAATATGGTCAATCAACAAATAAAAATCCTTTTGAATTGAAAATTTTACAAGGTTATAAATCACTTTGGGATTCAGCCAATCAAATCCAAATTCCATCAGTACCTAAGATAGAATAGACCTTGTCTGCTTTGAATACATTTGCATGCAGAGGGGAGGAAAAACTCATTTAGGGGTTTCATCTTGAGTTTCGGCTTCACTGACTTTTGCTATCTGTTCATTATGTGAAATGACTTCTGTATGTATTGGTGTGTAAAGTTGCTAAATGGCATCCATCCATTACTGTTTCTCCTCAGTGATTTAATGGTTTAATGATGACGAGGAGTGAGGGAGGACTAAGGGGAGTGAGAGAAAGAGATTTAAAAGGGTTGAAAAGAAAACCTTGGATGCTAAATGCTATCTGATTCACGCGCCAATGGTTTTGGCCTGATGCATGTGTGTGTGTGTGTGTGTGTGTGTGCGTTTGCGTGTGGAGACCTTCAGATGTACAGAGAAAGCTACATTTGTACGAGTGTGCCACTTGTGCACTACATCAGTGACTGGCCGGTGTTTTTGCAAAAGGTTATTAGTTTCCTACTTGAATTGTGATTGGGCCTGACTGGCCCCCACCCCGCGCCTACCCTGAATAGGCTTGAACAATAACCCATCAGCAATTCAACAAGGCCATGCACAGTACCATATATGAAAATATATATGTGGAGATATTATTCTTCGTCCCTCACTAGCCCCTCAGCAGCTTTACATGGACACAAGCACAATGAGTAAGCTTGTTCGCAAGTAGTCTATTGCGATAACATCATCAATCCTACGCTTCAGTGAATACGAGAGCATTTTTGTAGTATATTTCTGCACTCTTGCTGAATTTCAGCTCCCATGAGCAACAAAGTCTGAACGCTATTGGCACACATTCAACTCCTATGACTGCTGCCGCTGCTACAGATTGAAATGGTTTCCATGGTAACGTTCCCCTCTCCTCTTCACAAGAAGGTCCACAGAGGGTGTGGGGAGATACCAAACAACTAAAGCTCTTCTCTTGCGCTCTCTTCTAACTAAAAATAATTTTCCGTTTGAAACACGGAGCTGTGCTATGTGTGCCACACATACTGTGGTAGCTCTTGGCTTTGTAACCATCTCAGCCAGCACACATATTTTCTTGTGGTAGGAGCGGATAAGCTACAGCATTTTAAGGTGAGGTGTCTGTTATTTGCCTAGCGTACAACTACAGATCGAGATTAAGAACCTTCGGTAGATATTTAAAAAAAAAACAAAAGTGAGTTTTGATGACCACAGGTTATATTGCCCATTTTTAGCTATCCAATTCAAAAAGCCTGCCGCTCCCCAACAAAAATTCATTTACAAGATGATCTATATCAGGGGTGTCAAACTCATTTTTGTCGCGGGCCAGATCTTAGTTAGTTTCCACTGGAGGCCCGTTCTGACTGAAACCATATAAAGAAGTCAAGAATAATGGTTTATTCACCTATTGTTTAAGTTACTGTAAACGAGGGGTGTGGGAACAAGAAAATGCTTACAGTATCACTCGTATTTATTCCAAATGTGAATATGAAATTTTGGTAGTGATTTTAGCAACCAACATGAAAGTTGACATCTTTGATTTGCTTTCGTGGGCCACATAAAATGATGGGGCGGGCCAGATCTGGCCCCCGGGCCTTGAGTTTGACACCTGCGATCTATATCCTCAGAGATAACATCACTTAATACTTGTCGGACATCCGGAAGTTTCTGGACAGAATTGGACCCTACAAACATAGACTCAGGCATAAGGCCAATAAAGTCCAAATAATGATGCTGGACAACAAGCCAGGAAGTATGCGTAGAAAACAAAAAGCGCTTGCACAAGGCAAGGAAAAAACACAAGCAAAAATAGCTTGTAACAAAAATACAACAAAGATCAAACCACGTGGAGAACAAACCGTGGATACACTTAAACTTACTCAGAACTGCTTATTTGAATAGCAAAGAACAAAAGCAATGGCAAGATGCAAAAAACGGAGAAAACATAAATCAAGACAAGAGCCAAAAATAGAACGACAGTAATAAAAGAGCGTCCAGACGAAACGCACATGAACGATTTCCATCCATCCATCCATCATCTACCGCTTATCCGGGGCCGGGTCGCGGGGGCAACAGCTTTAGCAGGGAAGCCCAGACTTCCCTCTCCCTAGCTACTTCTTCCAGCTCTCCCCGGGGGATCCCGAGTCGTTCCCAGGCAAGCTGGGTGACATAGTCTCTCCAGCGTGTCCTGGGTCTTCCTCGGGGTCTCCTCCCGGTGGGACATGACCGGAACACCTCACCGGGGAGGCGCTCAGGAGGCATCCGAATCAGATGCCCAAGCCACCTCATCTGGCTCCTCTCGATGTGGAGGAGAAGCGGCTCGACTCCGAGCCCCTCCCGGATGACCGGGCTTCTCACCTTATCTCTAAGGGAGAGCCCGGACACCCTGCGGAGAAAACTCATTTCGGCCGCTTGTATCCGGGATCTCGTTCTTTCGGTCATGAACAATAGCTCGTGACCATAGGTGAGGGTTGGGACGTAGATCGACCGGTAAATTGAGAGCTTCGCCCTTTGGCTCAGCTCCTTCTTCACCACGACAGACCGATACAACGTCCGCATCACAGCAGATGCTGCACCGATCCGCCTGTCGATCTCCCGCTCCCTCCTACCCCCACTCGTGAACAAGACCCCAAGATACTTGAACTCCTCCACTTGGGGTAAGATCTCCTCCCCGACCCGGAGGGGGCACTCCACCCTTTTCCGACTGAGGACAATGGTTTCAGATTTGGAGGTGCTGATTTTCATCCCAACCGCTTCACACTCGGTTGCGAAACGCTCCAGTGAGAGTTGGAGAGCCCCGTTTGAAGGAGCCAACAGCACCACATCATCTGCAAAAAGCAGGGATGTAATACTGAGGCCCCCAAAACGGACCCCCTCAACGCTTCGGCTGCGCCTAGAAATTCTGTCCATAAAGGTTATGAACAGAATCGGCGACAAAGGGCAGCCTTGGCGGAGTCCTACCCCCACTGGAAACGATTCCGACTTACTGCCGGCAATGCGAACCAAACTCTGACATCGGTGGTATAGTGACCGAACAGCCCGTATCAGGAGGTTCGGTACCCCATACCCACGAAGCACCCCCCACAGAACTCCCCGAGGGACACGGTCAAACGCCTTCTCCAAGTCCACAAAACACATGTAGACTGGTTGGGCGAATTCCCACATACCCTCAAGGACCCTGCTAAGGGTGTAGAGTTGGTCCACTGTTCCACGGCCGGGACGAAAACCACACTGCTCCTCCTCAATCTGAGGCTCGACTTCCTGACGGACCCTCCTCTCCAGCACCCCTGAATAGACCTTACCAGGGAGGCTGAGGAGTGTGATCCCTCTGTAGTTGGAACACACCCTCCGGTCCCCCTTTTTAAAAAGAGGGACTACCACCCCGGTCTGCCAATCCAGAGGCACTCTCCCTGTTGACCACGCGATGTTGCAGAGGCGTGTCAACCAGGACAGCCCCACAACATCCAGAGCCTTGAGGAACTCCGGGCGGATCTCATCCACCCCTGGGGCCTTGCCACAGAGGAGCTTTTTAACCACATCGGTGACTTCAGCCACAGAGATAGGAGAGCCCACCTCAGAGTCCCCAGGCTCTGCTTCCTCCAAGGAAGGCGTGTTGGTGGAGTTGAGGAGGTCTTCGAAGTACTCTGCCCACCGGTTCACAACGTCCCGAGTCGAAGTCAGCAGCGCCCCATCCCCACTGTACACAGTGTTAGTGGTGCACTGCTTCCCCCTCCTGAGACGTCGGATGGTGGACCAGAATTTCCTCGAAGCCGTCCGGAAGTCGGCTTCCATGGCCTCACCGAACTCCTCCCACGCACGGGTTTTTGCCTCGGCGACCACCGAAGCTGCGTTCCGCTTGGCCTGTCGATACCCGTCAGCTGCCTCTGGGGTCCCACAGGCCATAAAGGCTCGATAGGACTCCTTCTTCAGCTTGACGGCATCCCTTACTGCTGGTGTCCACCAGCGAGTACGGGGATTGCCGCCACGACAGGCACCAACCACCTTACGGCCACAACTCAGATTGGCCGCCTCTACAATAGAGGCACGGAACATGGTCCACTCGGGCTCAATGTCCCCCGCCTCCCCCGGAACATGGGAAAAGCTCTGTCGGAGGTGGGAGTTGAAACTCCTTCTGACAGGGGATTCCGCCAGACGCTCCCAACAAAAACCTCACTATACGTTTGGGTCTGCCAGGACGGACCGGCATCTTCCCCCACCATCGGAGCCTACTCACCACCAGGTGGTGATCAGTTGACAGCTCCGCCCCTCTCTTCACCCGAGTGTCCAGAACATACGGCCGCAACTCCGATGATACAACTACAAAGTCGATCATCGAACTGCGGCCTAGGGTGTCCTGGTGCCAAGTGCACATATGGACACCCTTATGTTTGAACAAGGTGTTCGTTATGGACAATCCGTGACGAGCACAGAAGTCCAATAACAAAACACCACTCGGGTTCAGATCGGGGGGGGCGTTCCTCCCAATCACGCCCCTCCAGGTATCACTGTCATTGCCCACGTGAGCATTGAAGTCCCCCAGCAGAACAATGGAGTCCCCAGTAGGAGTACTCTCCAGCACACCCTCCAAGGACTCCAAAAAGGGTGGGTATGCTGAGCTGCTGTTTGGTGCATATGCACAAACAACAGTCAGGACCCGTCCACCCACCCGAAGGCGGAGGGAGGCAACCCTCTCGTCTACCGGTGTGAACCCCAATGTACAGGCACTGAGCCGGGGGGCAATGAGTATGCCCACACCTGCTCTGCGCCTCTCACCGTGAGCAACTCCAGAGTGGAAGAGAGTCCAACCCCTCTCGAGAGAACTGGTACCGGAACCCAGGCTGTGTGTGGAGGCAAGTCCGACTATATCCAGTCGGAAATTCTCTGCCTCACATACCAGCTCGGGCTCCTTCCCTGCCAGAGAGGTGACATTCCATGTCCCAAGAGCTAGCTTCTGCAGCCGAGGATCGGACTGCCAGGGTCCCCGCCTCTGGCTCCCGCCCAGCTCACATTGCACCCGACCCCTTTGGCCCCTCTCATGGGTGGTGAGCCCATGGGAAGGGGGACCCACGTTGCCTCTTCGGGCTGTGCCCGGCCGGGCCCCATGGGTGTAAGCCCGGCCACCAGGCGCCTGCCAACGAGCCCCACCTCCAGGCCTGGCTCCAGAGGGGGGCCCCGGTGACCCGCGTCCGGGCAAGGGAAACTGAGATCCATTAATTTTACTCATCATAAGGGGTCTTTTGAGCCGTGCTTAGTCTGGCCCCTCACCTAGAACCTGTTTGCCATGGGTGACCCTGCCAGGGGCATAAAGCCCCAGACAACTTAGCTTCTAGGATCATTGGAACACACAAACCCCTCCACCACGGTAAGGTGACGACTCACGGAGGTGATGAACGATTTGAACAATGCGAAATTATCCGACAGGTGAACGTGCGTCCATGAGGTCCTGAAATAGTCCCAATAATTTTGATACCTGCGGCAGGTGCGCAGCAGGAAAACCGGGAATGCCTCTGCCACCTGCTGGACGCTAACAAAACGTGATCATGACACTGCTGTTCCTTTTGTCTGTTAAAACTATAATCGATCTTGTATTGGCTCTCATTAACTCATCATTTTTCAGCATTTTTTTTGGCCACGACATTCATTAAGGAGGAGACTCTGTGCTTGGTGGTTGCGCCTTCTCGGCAGCATGGGTATACCAGCACTGTTTTTGACTGGAGGAATGTCGGCGCCATTTGACTGTCGTTGCTGGACAGTCCCGGGGCGCTTGTGTCTTGCGCCTGTAATGGGCAGCATTTTTCACAGCCCCGCTTTGTTCAGCGGAGAGATCGGTGCTGTTGAACGGTCTGCGGCTGGATGGATGGAGGTCTTGAGGAGCCGACGATGAGAAGAAAGGAGCGTTGGCGCGGAGTGCCGATGCGGATTTGGAGCTGGGAGTCGCGGCTTGGAGTTTGAAGCGGATTATGTGGGACAGGAGAAGTGAACTAATCTCTTTTCGTCAATGGACGCTACATCTTCGTGTTTGCTTTCAAAACTTTGCTTGTAGCAGACGTGTGCATTTTTTTTCAGCATGATGTCTCTGATCCACTGGTGAAAGGACACTTTGATCCTCTCCTCTTTTATCTATAACTGCTTCAGACAACAAAGTGTATGCAGAAAAGTGGTGAAGATTGCACGACTGTCTCTGTCCTATGTGTTGTCTTGTGTTATTTTTGTTATTTTTTACTTCAAAATGGCGCCGCGAGAGTGGCTGCCTTTCCAGCAGCTCCTATTTTTTTGTTGTTCTACTTCTTCCTTTCATAACTTTGCTGCTGTGAATCTGGAATTTCTCCATTGCGAGACTAATAAAGGTTTTCTTAATCTTAATCTTAATCTTAAAATGTGCAAGTGTGCCAATTACGATGTTGGATACCTCTTTAATAAAGCTGCACTGGGCTCAGCTCAGGGACTTGCAAAAAAAAAAAACAACAACAACAACAACAAAAAAACAGGCCTATAATGTGACAGCAACATCCTTTTCAAAACACAAGAGTCTAATTATCTGACACAGGTTTGGCTGTCATTCCAGAAATAACGTTTAGGATGTCAGCCAGCCACTGACTGAATGTTTCTTTCTGCACGAGGGTGTTTCAGATGTGTCCTCTGCGAGTTAATGCCCGTGTTCTTCGAAATTGCTCCACTGTCTAAACCACATTTTTTGTTGTTTGTTTTTACAGTCTGATACTCCCTGTGCACATCCACTGATATTTCTCTCTCCCTTCTCTGTTCATTGCAGCTGACATTATCTCAACAGTGGAGTTTAACTCATCGGGTGAGCTGTTGGCCACCGGGGACAAAGGAGGCAGAGTGGTTGTCTTCCAGAGGGAGCAGGAGGTAGGAAATCCCCAGAAAGCAAACACAGATCATCATAATACTTTAATAAAGCTTCAACACATTATTTTGGAATGTAGCTTGAAATGCAGGATGATGATATTGCACGTTTACGACTGTATTAAGAGGGGTATATGGTTATCTTATTTTGCTTAAGCCAAATTACACAGAGGGTGTCAGATCCCATGAAAACTTCCTCGAGAATTAACATGGATCAATGGTAATATACAATGGGAATGGTGTGTTAGTCTCGAACTGAGAACATGGTTTTGAAAAAAGAGGAAAGCTAAACCATATTAATCAAATGCATTGAATAATAATAAGTTGATGACTAATGTGTACAGCTAAAAAATGTGAGGGAGAGAGTTAATGGATGAATATTTCCATAATGCTCCAAGCAAAAATTCACATGGAAAGTTCCAAAAGTGTTTTGAGAAACTCAACCAAAAGTCCCCCCACCGTGCAACCTGAAAAAAGGTCCATTTGTCATTCTGTGTATTATTATTATCTTTTTTAACTTTGCAGAGTAAAAGCCAGCCCCAGCGTCGAGGGGAGTACAATGTTTACAGCACATTCCAGAGCCACGAGCCGGAGTTTGACTACCTGAAAAGTTTGGAGATAGAGGAGAAGATCAACAAGATCAAATGGCTTCCACAGCAGAATGCCGCCTACTTCCTGCTCTCAACTAATGGTCAGTCACTGATTCTGACAGTCCAGTTAAAAAAAAAAGGGTTGATGACACTAATGTCACAAAAATTATTTTCTCACCTGCTCGTGTGAACGTGTTTGTGTTCCACTTGGCTGAGCGTGTGCCACCGACAGAAGGCTTCAAATTGAGAGTTTCATGCATGGCTACCGCAGCGCACATAGTCACACGAGCACATCAAATCATATCATCTCTATACTTGCGCTTCAACATCAGAGGAGGAGACGTCTCGCAGATTGTGGCCGTCATGCATGGCTGCTACGGATGCGGTGGCGGAGGGTGGAGCAGATGGCGGAGGGTCCTGCGGCGATGGCCTCACCACACTGACACAATATACACGGCGGATATTGAAAAGGGTGGGGGAGAAAAAAAAACAGGAGCAACCTGTCTGCTGCCACCAGCTTCCTCGCTGGACCGAGAAGATGAGATGTAACTGATGTCGGCAATGCAGAATTAGAACGTGCCCAGATGGGTTTTTCAGGGCGGGGAATGTCGTCCACTTGTAGATTGCTATCATTGTCATCACAGCCTACGCCGCTATTCATCATCCTGTACCCAGCGACATGCCAGATTGGATGGCCCAACCCCCTCACATCTATCTTGGAAACAAGATTGACTCCATAGTGAGACCTTGGGATTTGAAGTGATTTTTTTTTCTTCTTTTCTTTCCTCAGACAAGACGGTGAAGCTGTGGAAGATCAGCGAGCGAGACAAACGGCCGGAGGGCTACAACCTGAAGGATGACGACGGGCGCATCAGGGACCCGTCCACCATCACATCTCTACGAGTAAGAGTGTACAGGAAGCTCTGAACCCTCACTTGGTTTAAGTCAACATTTCTCCACCAACTTACAATATCGATTCCTAAATACACTGAAAAATGTCTTCCCAGAAGGTCAAAGAAACACATGAATTGAGCCCGAATACTTTGGTTAATTGGTCACAGCACATGGCTCCAAAAAGGCAACATTGCCATGTTA
This sequence comes from Hippocampus zosterae, assembly GCF_025434085.1. Lineage (NCBI taxonomy): Eukaryota > Metazoa > Chordata > Actinopteri > Syngnathiformes > Syngnathidae > Hippocampus > Hippocampus zosterae. The sequence continues at coordinate 12,110,951 of NC_067451.1, forward strand.
TTGCATTTTCGTCGATGATTTGGCCTTTGTGGCAACGTGTTGCACTAGTGGTTGCCCCGCAGTTTTGAGGGTTTGGGTTGGAATCTTGGCTCTGTGTGGAGATGGCGTGTTCTCCCTCTGCTTCCAAGGTGTGCCCTTTGACTTCCTCCCTTTAGATACTTTACATTATACATAAATGTGAGTGTGATTGGTCATTGTCCATCTGCGCACTGCAACTTTCAAGTGACCAGTCGTTCTGGAAAATTAACGGATCTTGTCTTTGTTCCTCTTGCCAAAAGTAAGTCAGGTAAAGTTAAAGCACTCCAGGATTAAGACCAGATTGGCAACCTGCAAACCTATTTTATGCTTTAAGATAAGATAAGATAAGATATCCTTTATTCGTCCCACAATGGGGAAATTTACAGCCTCCAGCAGCAAGAATGCATGTAGAAAGGAGAAAGAGAAAAAACCTTTCTGAAACCTTTACCTTTCTGATAAGAGATAACCAAAAGTAAGAAATGAGTGATCGATATGTGCATTGAGGAAGACCGTGGAGGGATCATCTTCATCTTCTCACCCACCACTCTTGTTCTCACCCCCCTTCGCCCTTTTCATGATGAGAAGGAACTCACATAGGAGAGTGTGTGTCTGGGTGTGTGTCACAGTAGATTAGTGTTGTGTTCAGCGTGTCTGTACTTCTTTGTCTAGCTAGCCGGGGGATCACAGAGACAGAGAGGACAGGCTGTGACTGTGGAAATCACGTTTGCATGTGCACAGGGGATGGATGGGAGGAGTGGGGGGGGGGGGGGGGGGGCAAAGTGTTGCTGAAATTTCATTCCGTATTTTGGGTGTGGTGCTGCATTTTGCATGGTTGAGAGAACTGCTGAATATCGCACCGAGTCTCGTGTAAGGAGGAAGTTTATCGAGAAGGGCGATGGGCCAGCGAAAAACAGTGTAAGTGTCAGCGTAGGGGGTCTGTGGGTTAATGTGCGTTCCGTCTCTCTGGAAAGCAAGCGAAAGCACATGAAAATGAAGTGATGCCCGTGGAGCCCCGGCAGCCCGCTGAGCCGGTGCGCCTCTCTGTCGGTGCCGACGTCGGACAAGCAAAAAAAAAGAGAGAAGAAGCAGTCCATTTGTTCTGCACGCTTGCTCCCCTCCGCTCCTTCTTTGTCTGGGTTTTATCTGGTCGGTGGGGGGTGGGGGGGGCTGTGTTCAGGCAGGGACTGGGGGATCTTTGAAGCAGCAACTGTTTCTATGCGTGTCTCGGTGTGCGTGTGCAAGCGTGCGCGTGTGTTTGCATGAGCATTAATGCTAATTCTGGACAGTTTAGTTATCATCCCTCAGCAGGTCTTATTTACCCCCTGAGGGGTCCCTTCTAAAGTTTCACCCTTTACTTCCTTTCTTGCTAGCACGTGCACCAAGAGAACAGAGCAGATTATTTGAGCTCATGTGTGTGCGAGCAGCAGAGATGTTCACGGTCCGATTGAGGCAGCTCATCAAACAACCCAGAGCGCGCGCAAGGCTCCCTGCCCTTCATTAAGACATGTGCGGTAAATGTCATATGAATCCCGACAATTACAAAGTTGTGTTTCACGCAGACACAACGTGTCTGGTTACGCTTTGCGTATGTTGCCGCCTGTGATAAAAAAACAAAACAAAGAAACAAATAAACAGACCTCTAGCAAAGCCAGAGAAGGTGAATGATCATATCAGTAATATTGGGTAAGCCTTCAAAACATTTATTTTCTGATTGGTTGGTTTTTCTTTCGCTCCATCTTTCCAGGTGCCGGTGTTGCAACCGATGGATCTGATGGTTGAAGCCACAGCCAGGCGAGTGTTCAGCAACGCCCACACCTACCACATCAACTCCATCTCCGTGAACTCTGACCTCCAGACCTTCATATCCACCGATGACCTCCGAGTGAACCTGTGGAATCTGGAGATCACTGATCGCAGCTTCAGTATCCTCTTTGCTTACTAATTTTCCAATCTGGGGAATCCGGGCCGCATCGTAAAATTCATACTTGACACAAAAGCGGAACGCTGAGCAGCTGCAGTTCTTCCTTAGATCTCGTCTTTCAGACATTGTGGACATAAAACCCGCCAATATGGAGGAGCTGACCGAAGTGATCACCTCAGCAGAGTTTCATCCCCAGCAGTGTCACACTTTTGCATATAGCAGCAGCAAGGGCTCAATAAGACTTTGTGACATGAGGCAAGCTGCACTCTGCGACAAGCATTGCAAATGTAAGAACCGCCAGGGAACATTTATGGGTAAAATGCTTTTGAAATGTCATCGCAGAACACCACATCACGCCATCATCCATTTTTAAATTTCAAATTTCAGTGTGAGGACATACATGCGGAGGTTTATGACGGCATTCTGTTCCGATGGAAGCAATGTAACCCAAATTTATCTGCAAATTGGACTCGCCCATGCTAACATGCTGGTAAAGGCACAATTCTAATATTGACATGCCAAAAAAAAAAATCATAACAGCATTGTTTATTTGGATCTAGGTCTTAAATACAATAAAGCTTAATACGCTACGGCTTCATTTTAATTGCGGGATATTTTGTTTATTTTGTGAGATGATAACATACAACATGAGACATTGGAATAGAGACAAATTCCAAGTTGTGTTTTAAATACATCATTGTGCGTGTGGTGTTATATTGTTGCAAATGATTGTGAAATGCAAAATAAAAAGCTGGAGCTTGAGGGAGAAAAGCACATGCGGTGGCACACACTCGCAAAACGACAGTTCTATTTTTTTTCAGCTTGGCTTTGTGTGGCTGTGACATGGAGCCGTTCCTCTGTTCAATATGCCACCACTGATAACCCATCAATAAATCCTAGTGTGTGTCTTAAACAATGAATGGCCAAGCCTCTGAGGCTTAACATCACATGCAGGCGCTTAAGTTGAATGAATAATGAATCCACTGACATTTTATGCGAGAGAATCGATAGCTGGAGAGCAATCGCATTAGGCTTTCGTGGGCACACCATTGTTGTCCAATAATGTCTGTTGTTTCCTCCGATGGATTGATGTGCTCACTGGGGCGTGTTAACTAACACAGCCTGTTGGGATGCACGTTCCATTTTTGTTCAGTAGGAAATGTTGCAATTGTGAGGAAAGTGAAGGCACAAACAGCATGCACACGTGCACTGCAGGTGGGTGTAAGCCTTGAGCCAGCAACGTTAGTAGTGACCCTCCGATAAAAATGCACGTGTAGCCTCATGAATGCTGGCATTCCACACAATAACTTTCCAAGTATCACCACAAAATAAAAATAAAAGCATATTAATCGTAGTGCACTGGCCCCCACATACGCACGGCTATAAATCACAGAGGTGAAATTAATCAGTGTTAGCAATGAGATGAATGGACGGATGAGAGAAGGATGAACAGAGGGAGACGAGAATGCCAAAGATAGTGAGCCCCGGGACAGAAAGAAACAGAGCGACCAGCCCCCTCCCCTGCCAACTCCCCTGGAAGCCTATTATGTGCCCCCAGAGGGGGGCGCGGGGCAGAATACAAGCCAAGGACGCACCCACACGCACATATAAACATGCATCACTGACAAACACGTAAATCCAGTGGGACTCGAATGGCCCAACACTTAGACATTGATTTGTTTTTTCTTATTTTTATCCCCTTCTACCCCCCCCCCACCCCCCACCCCTTCTCCCACCCTCTCATTTTTCCATCCCTCACTCCGCATCCCTCATTAGACTCCCCACTGGCACATCACAGTATCCAGGGAGATGGGAGGTGGGCAAGAATGGAGGTGGGGGTGAGGAATCGTGGGAGTGCAAAAGAAGAAGAGCGGAGAACAATAACTTGACAGCTCACGGTGGAATGTCTGGCTCTCATCTCCTGCGCGCAGATGAGCAGCTGCCAGAATCAATATGAATCATAACCAATATTTACCCATCATGCTGACCCATGGCTGTCTCGCTCAGCGCGAGCACACAATCATACACACACACACACACACACACACACACACATACACAAGGGAATGCAGCTGGTGCCGAATATTCCGGCATTGTTGTGCTCTCATTGTCAGCGGCTAACGCCTCCGCAATGAAACCCCAGCATGATTGCAATGTCAAATATGCTCTCTTTGTTAAAAATATTTGCACTTTTTTTTTGTCTTATGTAGACTTTGAAGAGCCGGAGGATCCCGCCACCCGTTCCTTTTTCTCCGAAATCATCTCATCCATCTCCGACGTGAAGTTCAGTCACAACGGTCGGCACTTGATGACGAGGGACTACCTCACTGTGAAGGTGTGGGACCTGCAAATGGAGAACAAGCCGCTCGAGACGTACCAGGTATGCATGAGTACAACCATCTAACTGTTGCAATGAAATGCAATCACCGCATATTGATTTTAGACTCATCGGCATAATCCCGCTTCACTGTCACCCTGCGAGCGCGCCCTATTTAGTGATCAAGCCGAGACCGCTTATTGAACCCTGATCCTGTGTGAAGACAGATTGCGATGCTACTGAATCAAACTAAAGGGCAAAACCTCCCACTGTGGCCGGTCACACAGGTCACTTCCACACTGCCTGACCAAGGGGGAAGCTATCTGAGCTCAGATCATGATTGATAAGACGTCCGTAGGGCTCAAGGGATTTCAGCCCAATTCCCTCCCCACCTGCTGCCCGTATCGCCCTCGTCACCGGGTCTGCGGGGATTAGCCGGACGTCGAGGGTGTGCACATGCAGTTTATGGGTGTTTGCTTGTCCACTTTGGAGGCAGCGCTGTGGAAAAGTGTGGCCATAATTCAACAAGTTGACCTGAATACAAAAGCACAAATGGGACAAAATAGAAAGCTTGCTTTTCACTCTAAACACTCACAAGTGTAAGCTACAGGTCTTAGATACAGCTTTTCAAGACTGACGCATTCACAAGATTCGAAAGTGAATTCCACATACAAACTTTCAAAGGACTCGTTGGCATTTTCAGTGTTTGGAGTTCCTGAAGAGTGGAATAGTGTCCAGCAGTGCCTTTTTCACCATCTAAATTGCTTTATTTAAAAAAGATAAAAATCATCCTTTGGTTTACAAATAATAAGAGAGGGGAAAAAAGACAGAAAAGAGTAGCTTATATAAGAGAAGAGTTACTGTGTGCGCAATTAGCCCAAAATCAATCGCTTCTCCACAGGGACATTGGACAGTCCAACATCTTTCATATTCTTCCAATATCCTCAAAAAAAATCGTCAGTTTTGTCGATGTGCCGGCATTATGTTTTTGTTTTTTTAGCAATTTTGAGGTGTATTGGGCTGCTACAAAGGTCAGACGTGCATCTATGATACAAGCCCTCATGTGTCATTTTATAATCAGGGCTTGAACACAGAGACTATCTTGCGACTCCTGTTTTTTGTGTTTATTTTCCAGGTTCATGACTACCTGCGGGGCAAACTTTGCTCCCTGTATGAGAACGACTGCATCTTTGACAAGTTTGAGTGTGTCTGGAATGGATCAGACAGGTGAGATTCCCTTCATGCAGACATTCACCTCCCATTAGACTGTAAATCCCACTAACACTATTCTCTCTCTCTCCTCCCTAACTCAGCGTCATAATGACTGGCTCCTACAACAACTTTTTCCGAATGTTTGACCGGAACACCAAACGGGATGTCACGCTGGAAGCATCCAGAGAAAACAGCAAGCCAAGAGCCATTCTTAAACCTCGCAAGGTACAAGCAGCACCTCACACGTACTCTTAAAACAATACGCATGCAGTGGAACTTTCCAAGTCGCAATCGGTTCAACAAACCCTTATTTCAATGAAGTTGTGAGGTTTTGTAAAACTTAAAAAAACTTAAAAAATTAAAGAAATTAGAGAAGGATTTTACCCCTTTCAGGGACAGTGGTTACTACAGTGGACAGTTTATCATGTTATCTGGTTACAGGGTTCATCCTTCTAACCCTGGGGTGTCAAACTCATTTCACACTGTGGGACGCATCCGGCCTCGGTAGATGTCAAGTTGGCTGAAATTTATAAAGAAAGAAATTTTTAAACCCTTTACACATGTGCATATAAAATCTAAATTTAATCCCTGCCTACACTTTATAAACTAAAGAGATGAATTAATTGCATTTTATTAAATGCAATGAATTGCATTTTATTAAAAATATTCATTCCGTGTCTTTTATGCATTTTTTTCACTTTTAAATTATCCGCGGGCCTGATCGCACCTTCTCAGGGACCCGGTTCCAACCCGCGGACCATATGTTTGACACCCATGTTCTAACCGATTTTCAATCGATTAAACGACAACAATGCGATATTTAATGCTCAAATAGATTAATTATTTTTTTTGTTCAGATTCACTCAATTTTGAATTTAATACCTGTAGCATGTAAAAAATAAAAAAAAATGAAGCTGGGACTGGGTTGTGTGTTACATCACCTTTCCTTTTAACAGCACTCACTAAGCAAATGGGAACTGGGGACAACAATTATTGAAATTTTGTAGGGGAAATGATTTTCTATTTGTACAACTGAACTCTTCTTAATAAAAGTGTGAGTAACACATGGACGACACTGGAGACGAATAATTTTTTGACTGTACTTTGTGTGTTTTAAATTATTTGAAGTTTATTGAATTCAGTGATTCTTTCACGTAACGTAGAGAGGCCGCGTATCACAAGTGGTTCTTCACTTTGAAAACCGCACTGGGGTTCACTGTACCGTTCTGACATTGTCAGTAAGAATAAAGCATGATTATTTCTGAAAAAAAAAGCGGGCTTTCAATACTACTCTGTGTTGTATGTAATCATAACGTGCACGTGTTGATAATGTTGCGGCTTGCTCGGTGTATGCAAAGGCTGTAAAACTACTCCTCCCTGATCGGCGGTGCTGTTCTGCAGGTGTGCGTGGGCGGCAAACGCAGAAAGGATGAGATCAGCGTGGACAGCTTAGACTTCAGTAAGAAGATCCTTCACACCACGTGGCACCCGCACGAGAACATCATCGCTGTGGCGGCCACCAATAACCTTTACATCTTCCAAGACAAGGTCAACTAAAGCTTACAGACAGGACAGGGGCATTAGGATGACAGAGAAACAAGTATGGAGTCCTGATGTACATCCAGCACCTCACTTGGGGTTGTCGCTGCTGACTTGATGCGCCCAATGAGAATGTGCAGTGTTTTCCTGGAAGTGGACGTCCAATTCTGTAATCTTGGGGGACATGACAAGGGTTTCTGGTCATTTAATTTATTTAGCCATGCTCGCATGGACAGAAGAGAACCCTTCGCAACAAGATTACAGCTGCATGAGCAGCAAGATGTAGCAAGACCCGTGAGACAAAAGAGGGCGGGGGGCAATGCAATGAGCAAAACAGAGCACGTGTGGTTGTGACTCTTTGTCATGTAGCCGGAGCGCCCTCTCTCCATCTATCTGCTGTGGTGCATGTGAGGCATCAGTTTGGACGGCACAGCCAACTGCTGCAAGTTCAAAGGGCAGGGGGGAAAAAGACTGTTTTCTACCTGCCGTCAGTCTTTCTACTTTAGTCCGTGACGTAAATGAGGCTGTTTTTAATGATTTTATTTAATACTGGTCAATGAGTCTGTTTAGCTGCTGTGGTGCCTTCTTTTGGTATGTGGGGTTTCAAAGTAGAGGGTGGGAGGATTGGGGTAAGGGCGTGGCAAGTGTAAATGTTTCAAGGGTGGGGGGTGAGTGGGGGTCGTTTTCTCTCCCGTCTGTCTGTTATGAACCGAACAAAAATCATTTTAAGGTGAAGCAATGCTTGAGGCAACAAGAATGATGATGACATCACAAGCCTCTCTGCAATGTGAGATCTCTTTACAAGTGATACGGGAAAGCCAGCTCACACCCCCGCTTCAACTGAAAGCAACAATTTGGTAAACTGTACAGAAAAAAAGTTTACAATTTCCACTTAAAGGAGGCTTAAAATGCATTTTTTCATACATTTTAGCAGTTCCCAGGTGACCAAATAATGTGTCTGCTTTCGTCCAAATATCGCAAGAATCAAGAATTATAGCACACATTACACACCCTATTTTTTGTCTTGCTAAAATCAGGCAGTTTTTAGGAACAGGAGTCTTGGAACGAACAAGGCTTCGGGGAGAGTGTGTGTGTCCGGCTGCTTTCTTCTACTTGGGAAAGCAGTGTGTGTGGGGGGGTACTCTGGGCTTCAACTTGTGGAGGCAGCAGTTCATATTATTCCCTATTCTGTGTGTATGGGGTGCACAGGCACAAATTAAAGAATACATCTTCCATTACCTATGTCCCCTTCAAGAGACAAATTGCAATTCTAAACTGTTGCATGTGACGTAAGCCGATGAAGTTTCGATCATTGAACTTCGACGGACTGTCTGAAGCACTCGGTGAGATCGTACTTGCTTTCCTCAATTATGTTTTCATCTCAGATTGTTTGTCCATGCCCGTTGGTGGAATGTGGTTTCACGTTGCAGGGTTGATTTTAGCACCTGTCGGAGCTTTTGTGTTAAGAACCAGCGTCCACTGAGGTAAGCACTCAATAAAAAGGTCTAAGCAAAAACTCTGTGAAATCAGGGAATTCATAACTGTACATATGCTTCCTTTAAACAGTACCACCTTGATTTGTGAAACTTTTATAGCTCAGAATGTATTAATATGAATGACCATGGCGTCTTTATGCTCACTGGACTTTTCTTTGATTAAAAAATAAGTAATAAAGATGTGCAAATTCAAACCAAGGTGTGATTCTGTTTCTATCGAGCAGCAGGTGAGGGCGTCCCCATGTGGACATAACGGATATAATGACAATCATTGCAAATGTAAAACAAAAAACGGCGTGCTTATTTGAGGTGGTGAGAAGTATTTCTGGGAATTTTTATTTGTAATATATTAATATATTATTTACTAATAAATTGTGCATTAGCAAACGTTTGATGGACATTTATTGTCTAAAAGGGACACAGCAGTATTTTTACATTCAGACAACATACTACATGAATGTTATTTTGTGTTGAAATAGTTGATTTGTCTTGAAAATAAAATAAAAACAGAAATAGAATTGATTGAGTGCGGGAATAATCCTCACCACTATGTGTCAAAAGTGTTGTGTGAAATGGTCCCCACTGCTGTGTGGGCTCCTTAATTGGCCCTGCGAGAGCCAAGTCGACCGTTTTTTCTCAGCTGGGCGCCAGCTGCCAATCAAACAGCATCTTTATAAGTTGCCACCCAAGCTGCACAATCGTTTCTTGGAATAAATCCACAGACAGACAGCCGCTCCCCCGAGATCACTGCCGATCGATTTGACAACATTTATTTGGTTTTATTGAATGAAATAATAATCATAAATACAGGCTAATTTTTCTTGCTTTCTTTTTGTCATTTATAACTATTTTCACTTTGTCTCTTTTTTTTTTGGGAGAGGGAAGAGATGAACAAACTGTCTGGGAACAATTCGACGGTGATGAACACCTCCTTAAACAAGTGGTCGTTTAACGATGGTGGCTCCTTCCAACATTTGGACCCCGGCAAGCTGAGGGTTCTGGTGCCGGCGGTCCTGGGCATCATTTGCGTTCTGGGCTTGGCTTGTAATTTAACCGCCATGGCCATCTTGTTGTCGAACGCCCACAAAGGCAAAATATCTCTCATCAACTCACTCATCTTCAACCTGACGTTCGCCGACTGCCTGGTGCTGCTCTTCAGCCTGCCCTTCAGGGCCGCCTCCTACTCCAAAGCCAGCTGGACGCTGGGCTTGGTCGTGTGCAAGACGTCCGACTGGTTCTTACACTCGTGCATGGCGGCCAAGAGTTTTTCGGTGGCAGTCATGGCCAAAGCCTGCTACCACTACGTGTCCAACCCGACCAAGCAGGTGAGCATCCGCCTGCGTTCCATCCTGGTGGCACTGTTCTTCATCTGGCTGTTGGCTTGTGCCGCTCCTATCCCTCAATGGCTCTTTGCCAGGCTGCAACAGGGGCTACACGGGCTCATGTGCGTGCTGCGGGTCCCCCCCGAAGCATGGGACTTCATGTCTGTGTACATAAAGGCTTACCCGCTGGGTGTCTACTGCGCCCCCCTCAGCTTTTCCCTCATGTACTTCTGGAAGGCTTACGGCCAATGCCAGCGGCGCTCCAGTAAGACTCAGAATCTGCGCACACAGATCAGGTCCAGGAAGCTCACCTTGATGCTCTTCAATCTCACCTTAGCCACTGCCATCCTCTGGCTGCCGCAGTGGGTGGTGTGGGTTTGGGAGCGCCACTCGGCAGCCGGTGGATCGCAGAGCTCCGTCTCTTCCCCGCCTCTTCTCATCACCCTCTCGGCTCAGATGCTCACCTTGTCGCTGTCGCTCGTAAACCCTCTCATCGTGCTCTCCCTCTCAGAAGAGTTCCGGGAGGGGTACCGTGGCCTGTGGAGACGCCTCACCCTGCGCAAGCAACCTCCTTCCAAGATCAAACCCGGACCTCACAAACCCACCTCGCTCCAGTCGCCTTGTCCCAGACCGGAGACGTCCGGCCAGCCGAAGGGCGAGAGCGGTCTTGGATCATCAAGCACCAAGCCGGGAACCAGCAGAGATGAGCAGGTGGAGCACAGCACAGCTAGAGGAGGCGACGTCGACAAAGATGGGCTCGTCTTGCCCGACGTGGAGCAGTTCTGGCACGAGAGGGAGTCCGGATCACATTTGGATGAAAATGACCCAGTGCCGTGGGAGCATCAGGACCACCAGGAGAGAAATTAACAACCAGCTACCCCTCAGAATGATCCCTGCGACACTTTCATTCTTTTCATGAATTGAATTCTGTGCTCATCTTTTGGAGATAACTAAATGTACCTTAGTACTATCTGTGAAACATATCCTTTTCATTGTTTGCTTGAAAAATGTGAAACTGCATGTGAAGTAGACAGTTAAGGCTACGATTGTTCAGATCAGGTCCTGTTTTAATTCAACTGAGTGTTTTGCCACTTTCTTGTACCCAGCCGAAAGGTATCCGTTCAACAAATAAAAATATTGATTCAGGGCTTGACTGTTCAACAGACCTCGTGTGTAATTTGTATGTTATTAAAGTACAGCTTTTTTGAAGAATACATGGAGAAAAAAATGTTAGTTTGTTCTGTTTGGTATCTACCTTGCTACTGTTGGATGTCAATAGTCATTAGTAGGAGTAGTATATTGCAATGTTTTGCTTGTGGAGGTTCTGTGATTCCAGGCATGTTATATTTGCATTCACGTACTGTATGTACAAGTGACCAGCATTTAGAATAAAGTCATCCTTAATGAGTCTGCCTTATAGGTCACGTCTGTCAAACTCTTTAGATGACACACTAGCTGGTTCATAAATGAGCGGCTGATCCCCCGCTGACACCAGTTCATTAAATATATTTTTATAAGGGCATCCGTTGGCTTTCTAATTAGGGCTTTTCCTCTGAACTCAGATGGAGCCCGTTCAATGGACTCTCTCCGTCTCTCTTTCTCTGCTCCTCATTGATCTGCATGTAGCTAGTGAGAGCTGTCGCAAAAAAATAATTATATATATATATATATATATATATATATATATATATATATATATATATATATAAATGCTATGAATGAAAGCTGTCGGATTTGATCTGAGATGGAGGATGTTTTATTTTTGACATTTTTATGCTGCTGGCAAAGTGTTTTCAGCATTGTCGAAAAGTCCATCCAGAATACAGTTTTCTACAGCCTCGCCTGCTTGTGACATTTTGCCTCTCATTAATCATTGATGTTGACCTTTCTTTGCCTGAAGCGAGCACCTCAATGAGTGCAATACTCAACTATGTACGCCACCTTCCCTCCCTGGAGCGGAGACCTGGCCCTAAACACTGAGGGCAAGAAGAAATGTATTTAATGTTGGCCAGATTCCCTGATGTCCGAAGGGTAATAATACAACAGTACAGTACAACAGTGTCTGCGCCCCATTAGTCTATAGCAGGGGTCCCCGACCCCCAGGCAGACCGGTACCTGTCCGTGGGCCATTTGGTACCGGGCCGCATAGAAAGGATAAATAACTTACATTCCCTCCGTTTTATTCATTTCGGAATCTGAAATATGTTTTATTTTCTCTGTTACATCCGTCTACAGTAAGTCACTCTTGACGCAGATCAAGGCGGGGCTTCTTGGTCATGCGATAGGTTACCGCTAATATGAAACCCAGGAGCTAGCAAAATGAGTTAAAAACAAAGGTCTTGTTATTTTTTATATTTTTTTGGAAGGGGAAAAAGCCCAGCCAGGAGACAGAAGAGGAGCCTATGACTTTCAAGAAAAAGAAGGCCAGTATCAGTAGTCGAACCTAAATTACGAATTTATCTCAACGGGAGATTCTCACGTACCAAGCCACTTTTTGTCCGCGGCCTATCTTATTTTGAAGGCATGTTTAAACGTTACCTTAGCGACCAGAGAGTGTTGCGGACAGATTGGACATTCCTCGTGTCCTGATTCGTGTTTATCATGTTTGGAAAATACCATAGCTTTCATGCAGGTCAAATCATATTATTTTGTTGTATTTATCTGACCTTTAAAGGCAAAAAAATATTGTCTGACATTAAATCGGTCCGTGGGGCGAAAAAGGTCCCGGACCGCTGTTCTATAGTACAGGAGAAGATGTGAGGTTGATATCAGGGATCAGGGTGAATAAAATAATCAAGAGAAAAAATGTTTGAGATAATCAACATCTAATCGGCGAAAACCTAATCAGGTCTTTCAGCGGGGCTGTGTCGTCTCTTTACTGCCCCCTGGCAGTGCCCCCCTGCTGCGAGAAAAGGCGGGGGTGTTTCGTCCCTCAGCCAATCATCATTTTTTATAAATGAATCACTCCAGAAAGCGACACGCTCGTCAGACTAATTGTGGTCAGCAGGAGGGGGTGCTTGCAATTAAACCTGTCTGCTGATGCAGACAAGTGTCCCCAAGTGTCAAATTACTTCTATAGAGTGTCACGAGTACCGGTACATATTTACCGGTATATGTGTAAGTGTGTGTGTGTGTGTGTGTGTGTGTGTGTGTGTGTGTGTGTGTTTGTGTGTGTGTGCGTGCGTGCGTGCGTACGTGTATGAGAGTGTGTGTGTGTGGTCTGCTCCTGGTATTTCGGAGGCTTTTGATTAGAATAAAAGAGAAAGCAGCCCGGTAAGAGACACTAAGGTACTGATGTGGCTGTGTGGACCACTTGCAGCAATTGTGTTTCATCCACATGAACCTATTTTATTCAGTCTACTTTGAAAAAGTGAAATCCATGAATTAAATCCAAATATAATTATACCGCTCAACAGCCAATTTTAAGAAGAGATGGCTATATGTGTCTTGAAATGGATGGTTTCTAAATGTCTACTTTTTTTGTTTGTTTTAAAGTTTGACCAAAAGAGCTTGCGCAATACAGATTTTTTTGCCATGCATTGAAATTTATAGCTACAAAAAATAATAATAATTGCGCCTGTTGCTGAAACGAACATATTATATTACTGTTATAATATGATGAAAACCTGAATTGCTTGACAAAAAAAAGCACAGATTCTGAATCAGCATACCAAAAAAATAATAATCATTCGAACGGTGATGTTGAAAAATGTGTTGAACAGTGTTATTCTTGAATTCTTGAGTTGAACTGTGACCAATAAAACCTCGAAAAGGTGACAAAGAATGTGAAACATGAAATATTTTATTGAATTCCAGTTGAAAATTCAATGTTGCAGTGCCTGAGTTTGCATAGATCTTTGGAGAAGACACAATATGGCAGCCTTGTATCCATATTGGAACACCAGTTACTTTCCAAAGTCTTGATCTTGAACAGTACATTCATCATGGCACTTCCCTATTGCAATGCCTCCCATCAACAATGATGCATACATGAAGGACAAGCAACATCGAATGTTCATTTACACAGATTCCACATTTGATTAAATTAAAATTACGGTGCAACTCAATAAAGTTTCGCAGACATGAAAAAAAAAATTGAGTTGAGCACCAAGGTTTGGGGTAAAACAAAAATCTCACTGCCAGTAAAGTTTTGTGAGAGATTATTTTACAGAATATTTACGGTATGTACAAAGGTCTTACTTAAAATAAAGCTATGGGGAAAAAA